>NW_020955406.1:268981-289653 GCF_003031625.1 Empidonax traillii | reverse complement strand
TGTCAACTCTGTGTTTAATCCATCAAAGTGGTAAAAAAAAAAAAGTCCATACTTCAAATGACATGTGGTGACTTTCCTTTTTCAGTTTGCATTGTTTATACTAAAATAATTTCCTGCTTTTATTGCCTCAGTTTCCCAAATGACTCTTTAAGCAAATAAATTATAATCACATGTCTCATTCTTTTATGAATGAACTCCATAACCTCTTCTCATCTTGTCTGCCTTTTTTTTTTTTCTTTTTTTACTTTTGCTTAACAAGTGTCAATCATTAAAGCATGTGCAAACAATCTAACAGTTATGATCCAATGATGCTGACTTGCTGTATCCTGGTGAGGGTTTTGACCTGCTTTTCATACACAGATCTAGCTGCAGAGCAGCCAGAGTACCTCTTTCAGAATATTTGGCAGTCTTTAGTGTTCAGAGGCTGGTGAAAGGGCATGGGAAAGGCAGCATGCTTTAAGGGGGAAAAAAACCTGATAGATGCTCATTTCTTTTATTAACCTGTGGATGGAAAATAAATGCCTGTTTACAATCTTACCTAGAGCTACAAGTGTTTTACTGCAAGCAGTGTGAACAGAAGTAGCTTCCTTGAGCTGCACAAAGCCTTTCATAACAGCAGCTGCTACAAGTCAAGGGGTCCAGCTAGGTTTCTACCTAATTTTTGTCTAGGCTTACAAGGATCTCTGTGGCCTTTCCAGTTGTTGAGAGAAGAAGGATTGCTCTAAAATCAGTCAGGTTTGATAGGCCTAATGTATTCTGCAAGCAATATGTTTCTGGGCAGAACTTCCCCCATGTACAAGACTGATACAATCACATTGCTTTGGCTCACTGTACATGTGGAGCTGTCATTTATCAACATGATACCTCCTGCAGAGTTTCTGCAGTTGACCTGTGCACATCTGGCAACTCCAGCATGTCTTGGACCTGTTGGACTTTCTGCATACCTATAGGTTACCTGCACAGGAATCATTTTTAGAGGATGAATAGTTAGTTTCTCTTAGTTTGAGTTGGATGACAACCAGACTTAGGTGTTGTCTCAGTATTCATGATTTTGCTGTCAAGCCACTTCAGTGAATTTTAAAAAAGTCTTCCTCCTACTTATTTCCTCCTACAGCAGTTTCTTTTGGTTTATCAGGAGCTCATTTCAAAAAGACAGTCTTCCTGTGCTCCATAGTGAGGTTACTGTGATACAGATCTTTCCATCAAGTTTGTGCTCATGCTCCTCCTGGCTGGTGCCTTCAGGAAGATCTTTTCCTTGGGCGTGTGGATTGGATCTCTTTCCTGGCTTTTACCTGAAAAACTAAGGAAAAAAACACCCAACAAATCCAAGTAGAATTAAGCTAAATACCCTTAGAAAAATTACTTGTCTTGAAATGGAGTCTGCCTAGGTAACTTAGTTATTTATCTATCTTTTCTAGACAGACTAGGCTGCCAAAGGACTGGCTGCTGTTGTCCAAACCTTTTCCTGTTTGAAATCTATGCACCTCATTTCTGAAAGCTCTAAGGACTACACCTGCTGAAATTAATATTTTGGAGAATGCTTTCTGCTCCTCTGCCTTTGCAAGACGTAGTTGTTGTGATGGTTCGGACTTGGCTCCCTGCCAAATGCCCAACTCCCCAGTAGCAGCCCCTCTCTTCTCCCCTTTCTACTTTCCCCAGGGCAAAGGAAAAAAACTATGCAAATTGAAGAACCCAAAAACCAAGCTAGTTATATAAAAAATATATTTTATGTATATTACAGTTAAGATGCTATGTACACAGCAAACGGGAATCCAAACACCCCCTGAAGGGATAGGGAAAGGGGAAAAAGGGACAAAAGGAAACAAAAAGGGACACCGAATAGATATGCGCAATCAAACCCGAGAACTAGTGAAATAACTAGTAAAACAAATCTCACCACGTCCCTTAGAAAGCAGGATTGGCAGACACAGCCAGCACTCTCCAAGCTTCCATGTGGCAGGTCAGTGGATGCTGCAGGCCTCAGCCTTAGATAAGCGAGACCAATCTTATGGAATACTGGGAACACTGCCCCTTCCTTAGTTACAACCTGATCACTAAGGAAGGCCTGGATTAAAACCACCACAGTTGTTAATTTTGGGGTGTATGTGCCATTTGTATTGATATTACATACATCAAAACTGTCTTGGCAATGTCCTTTGCATTCCTCAGCATGGTGAGTTTCTTAGGATTGGAGGATAATTTCAGCATGCTGAGGTACAGAATGGTCTTTCTCCCCAAGTGCCTGTGGCTTCTTAAGTGCAGAGCCCCACTGCATCAGAGTTTTTCAGCTCCCTGTTCCCTGCAGCAGCACAGGTTATAGGATATCTCATTTGGCAGGTAGCTATAATTGTGTTATCCATAGCACCAGGGTGAAAAGCAGAGTCCTCAACTGTAGGTGGGACAGAACCATAATTGTTCTCCTTGGCCATAGGTGCTTCTTTGCTGTCCTGCCTTTGTCTGCCCGCTTTGTGTTGCCCGGGCTGGCCAGCTAAAGAGGGAAAGGACAGAAGTTGATGAGAACTCTTTGGACAAGTTGCACAGCCTGCCTCTTCTCTGTAGGGGTGAAGTTGCTTCAAATACTTGGTTAACAAGCTTGGCTCCCAGAAGTTGTTTTCCGTGCATAATAAAGTAGAAGTGTTCTTAAAACAGTTGCACTTGAGTTCCCCTGTGTTTGCTTCTCTGCTGTAAAGCAGAGAGCGCTGCTAGATGTGGGTGCACGTAGGGGACTGCGTAGGTTGTAAGTGGGTAGTCTTGGGTACATCTGCAGAACATCTTAAAAAAAAAAAAGGTTTATGTTCAGTGCAAGCAATTAGAGAAAAATCCTGACAGATTAGTGATTAAGAGATGAGAAACTGCCATTTATAGAGAAGGGATTAAAGAAAATGAAAGTGCATCAACTCTCCAGTTCCTGTGGCAAACACAAAAAATAAACAGTCTAATCCATCGTCAATATTCAGAGCAAGATAACACTGGACAAGCAGAAGAATAATCAGAAAACACCCAGGAAACACTTGAAACTAGGCTGCGTTTCCGAGCCAAAATGAATCTATGCCCAAGTGCAGCAGAAGTGGCCATTTGTGACTAAGCTAGGAACATCTTTAATAGGAAAAGCAGGGATTATAGCTGAATGAATGAAACACCCAAAGCTTGAAAGTGTGTTACGTATGTTTTGTAAAACAAAGAATTCTGACAGGAATCCAAACAAATCCACTCAAATGCTGTTGCTGACCTGTGAGGAAGTTGGCTATGAAGAGGCTTGCTACTTCCTTTAAGGCAAGCCAGGAGGGAGATTTGGGAGTTCTTAAAGATTTTTCCATCAGCTTGGAAAGTAAGTGGAAAAAGATATTGAAAATACTCCCTGTGTTTTGGAGTACTTAAAATAAACTTTGCTGTTTGAAGGTGAGGCAAACAAAATTACAGATGCTAACTTGGAGGAGAGTCATGTTTAAAGAAAAAGAACTAGGAAGCAGGAGGGAATTACCTGGCCTCACATTAAAAATAACTAGAACTAACAGAAGTAGAACAATGAGGTTTGCTAGTTTGTTCCCCATCTGAACAGGTGGTATGAAACACATTCACTGAGATTAAACTGAACTTGACAGTAAAACCATTAGAATCTAGAAGTCCAGAAGGAAGTACCTCTGATAGAAGTTCCTTGACTGGAAAACATCCCAGAAAGTCAGACTGCTGAAAAACAGGGTGGCTTCTGATTCTGGATGCCAGGACTGTCGCTATCATTCCTGAAACAGGGTGTCAGGGGATGCAGGTTAGATTCACAAGTGAACTCAGTTCTACCATGCTGAGGATTGTAACTTCAGAAAATTAGGTGCCTTTCTGGCTAATAAAGACATATATACAGACACCCTTTGAAACACCTGGTTGCACCCAGGACACCTGCAGGCCCACCAAGCACTGACTGTATTCATAGGCTAGTTTAAGTCGCAGCTGTTTTAGGGCCCCTGCCACAGAGGGACAGACCCCAATCACAGGAGGGGAGAGGGTGAGCACTGCTTGAGATGCATCCACACTTTCAACTTTTTCTATTCAGCAGTTTATGCACCTTCTCTACATCTTGTCAGTTCAGATGTTCAGTCCTAAACCTCCTAGTGGAAAATATCTAGGCTGTATCACAACTTGATAGCATAAAACAACGCTCAGTGCTTTGCAAGTCTTTTGCCACCAAAAAGTAATAGTAATAGCAAAAATACCTATGGCATATGTAAAAGAGAATAGTAGCTTTTTGCTACAGTTGCAAAAATTGGCTCCTGTCCCTGTTGCTGATTGGTATTTGCAGACAAGCAACAATTAAAAATACATGAAGCATAAATATTGGATATGGAAGAGATTTGAAACATTATTTTTCTTAAATAAAGGATTTCTTTATTTCAAGTCAAGAAAAGGATAACTGCATGGAGATTTATTAGCTATATCCAATTTTCATGTTTTTAAACTGGCAGTAGACTATTTAAATTAAATTTGGAAGGATGGGCAAACTGCAGTGTAACTTCTTCCCTCCTTACTGTGCCATTCACTTCCTTCCATCCCTGCTCCTTTATTTACTTTCTTTATTCTTTATTTTAAGGACTTGCTCCTGAGGCCAATAAATTGGTAAACAGCTTGAAAAAAATGCCAATGCTGCATGATGAGGCATATGCCCAGGAAACAATACTGGACAACTCCCATGAATTACCAGAGAACACACTGGTGCTCCCGTAAGTACAGTTTCCTTGGGGAGAGGGAGGGTTAGGAAGTATTGTGTCAATTTTCAGATAATTACACATCCAGACATTTAGCATGAAGAATCCATGATGAGATTAGCAAAAATGCTTATATTAGCTTAAAAGGAAAAAAATCTACCATGTCTGACATGATAGAAAATATGTGTTTTGGTATATTTGCAATGAAGTGCCTTAGAACTGCCTGAGAAGTAACTTTTAAGTTAGGCAACAATTAACCGTTCTGGGCAGCTTAGTCCTGCATTTTTTCCCTGTTTTTTCATACTAATTTGCTGCTGTACAAACGTACAAATATTCTACAGAAACTACATACATAAGAAAACTACATACAGCTCCATGTGAATTATCTTCAGCAAATGTCTGAAAAAGTAGCATGTAATTAATGCATCTGTGAGTAGGCCTCATGCTTTAATTCTGCAGTCCTTCTGTTTTTAAAAGCCCTAAAAGCTGATTGTTTTTCCCAAATTTATGCAACATTATGATAATAAGCAATGGGCTTATAATTAATCTGCATTTCTTCTTAACTGTTGGACAAAGATGAATAAGCTTATAGGTTTTATTTAGAGGGCAGTATGCTAATTTGAAATATTCCCCAGCTGTGATGAATGACTGTACCCCTGTAAACATGTTAACTTTGCACAAAGGGTGATTTTACACAGTCATTCAAAACTAAATGGGAGTATAGCTGATTTGCTATAAGAGTAAAAATAGATATTCATTAATCTTTAAAGAGAAAATCAGGATATTCAAAGAAAATGTAAGGTTTATTAATTTCTGTCTACTTAGTATTGAGGTCTCTATTGTAAAGCTTTTAAAAGTAACCACTTAAATGCAGATAGAAGGAAAAGTAGTAAAGGGAAAACTAATGGACTCCTGGTGCAGTAGTATTTATAGGAACATATAGTTTGTGTTAAATACAATGCTTACACTAAGAAAAATGGGGCTCTGTGTTGATTTTGTGCTTTAATAGCTTTTAAATCCTTTAAGGGATTATAAACAAAACAAAAGTCCCCTAATATACACATTTGAATCCTAAATATACTTCTCCTGGCACATCTTTTCCGTGAAGAACAGAAGAGCTTAAAACGATCATTCGCATCAAAAACCTGGGGTTTAGAAACCAATCTTGTCTTGTTTTTCTGGCACTGCAGAGTGCTGTTTCTGGACGTTAGTCATGGCAATTTGCCATTTTGTCTTTTGTGTTAGCCGAGTGATATTTTAACTAGATGGTTGAGAAATATTGTGAGTTCCTGAGGGGAGAAAATAGGAGTATTTTGTGAACTTTGTATATCTGTGTGTAACATCGATGTAAGAGCAATTATATGTTCTCTTTTTAGAGTGAGGCATCAAAAGTTGTAGACAAGTCTGGTTTCTCTGTTGATATGTTGTGTTTTATTTAGACAGTGCATTCTCAGGGGAGCTTTCTTTACAATCTTACTTCCAGTTTTACTCTTAGCATGTGTAACTGTGATATCCAGCAAGGCAGTTTTTCGTGTGAAGTCTAACTTCTTAGGTACAGTATGTCAGTTTAAACACATTGTTTAAATGCTCTCTCTGCTGTCTGTAACAATCTTACAGGTTTCAAAAGGGGAGTGGGTCTGCAGAATTTATTAGAAGTCTCAGGTGACTGGAAAAAGGGAAATATTGTACCCATCTTTAAAAAGGGTAGAAAGAAGGACCCTGGGAACAGCTGCCCTGTCAGCCTCACCTCTGTGCCTGGGTGAGAGATTAGAGAGAGATGGATTCAATAGGTGGACTGTTCAGTGGATGAGGAATTGATTGGATGGTTACATCCAGAGGGTAGTGGTCATGGTTTAGAGCCCCAGTGGACATCAGTGAGAAGTGGTGTCCCTCAGGGGTCCATATTGGAATCGGTGTCATTTAATATCTTTTTAATTTCACAGATGAAGGAATTGAATGCACCCTCCACAAGTTCGCAGGTGACACACCAAGCTGAGTGGTGCTGTTGGCACACCTGAAGGATGGGATGCCATCCAGAGGGACCTGGACAGGCTCATGAAGGGGGCTCATGGGAATCTCATGAGGTTTAACAAGACCAAGTGCAAGGTGGTGCACCCGGGTCCGGGCATCCCCCAGTATCAGCACAGACAGGGGATGAACAGATTGAGAGCACCTTTGCTGAGAAGGACCTGTGGGTCCTGGTGGGTGAGAGGTTGATGTGAGCCGACCATTTATGCTCACAGCCCAGAAAACGGATTGTATCCTTGGCTGAATCAAAAGCAGTGTGGGCAACAGGGCGAGGGAGTGGATTCTGCTCTTCTACTCCACTCTGGCCCCCTTGGAGCACTGCATCCAGCTCTGGGGTCCCCAGCACAGGAAGGACATTTAGCTGTTGGAGCAAGTCTAGAGGATGGACACTAAGATGATGAGAGGGATGGAGCAGCTCTGCTATGAGGAAAGGATGAGAGAATTGTATTTGTTTAGCTTGGAGAAGAGAATGCTTTGGGTGATGTAATTCTGGCCTTCCAGTACCAGAAGGGAGCCTACGAGAAAGATGGAGAGAGATGTTTTACAAGAGCATGCAGCATGTTGACTGCAGCATTCGGAAATAGAAACATATTCCAGCTCATCTTAGAATGGGTGAAAATATGGGATATTCTTTCATCTTTTAAGCTTCAGAAAGGTAGCAGAAAATATTAGTACTAGGGTTCTTTTATTAACCCAAATCTAAACTGCCAAATTGAATTTATACATAGTTGACTTTATTCTGAGAGGTTAGAAAGTTAATTGTGGCATTTTTTTGTGGGGTATAACACATGCTCTGTGTGCAACCCATTTGGATGCCAAATCAAAGGTCTTTGAAGAGTCAGGTTTCTTGAGACAGGGCAGGTGGAGGAATGGAGAGCTGTGGTCCTTGAAGGCAGGAGAGCAGACAGCATGCTTAGAGCTAAGAAAATCCACTGTGATTCCATAGGCACCATTGCCTTTGATAACTCAGCCCCAAATTTGGGATTGTGTATTTTTGTAAGATATTTGAGTATCTAAAAACTTCTTAATCCTTGGTCTCTCTCTGCTGGGCTACACACTGCGTGACATTTGAGACAGTTACATTCCTCAGCCCCACAGGTACTTTATCCCGTTGCCTGTCTGGTTTTGGTTTAGAGTGGAATTTTTTTCCCTTGCATAGTTACTAAGGCTTGTTTTTATTATACTTGGAGCAGTCATTTCCCAGCTGTCAAGGTTGCACTTGTTCAGTCGCCAGTAATGGATCGCCAGTGAGTTGTTTATGGTCCTGAGGTCTCTGTTTTCAGCCTATGGCAGTATTTTAAGATCTTTGGTGTTATGACATCCTTAAACTCCACGTAACAAGGTATAGCTGGCACCATAGACTAGACTTCCATTACAAGGTGACAATAGGTCTAATAGGCTGGGACTGGGCTTTTTCAAAGTTGGCCTATTACTAGCAAAGGCGGCAGTTCATTTGAAGAACCAAGAGAGCTTTATTCTGAAATCTGAGGTCAGAAAAAATTAATGGATCTTCTTGGAACCACGAAAGTGAATCTTAGTCATAAAGCGCTCAAGATACCCTTTGTGTCAGGAAAGAGTATCTATTATAGGATATCTATTTATATTTATCAAAGGATGACAAAGTTGTTGCACCTCTTCTGTTTTGTCCCCCCTGTAAACATTGGGAGCTTTACAGATTCCTCTCAACAGCTTATGAAGCATTTTTAGACCTTAAGGCTTTGTATTAACTTAGACATCAGTAACAAACTTAAACAGTGTAAGTCCCTGTTTGTCTTTACTGACTTTAGTTTTGACAGCTCCTCTCTGCCTCCAAGATTTTATTTATTATTAAATTAAATTTAGGTGTTTGTGCTTTAAACCACATCAAGCCACAAACTTCTAAACTTTGGAATTTAATTTCCAAATTTAAGACCTTTTTTTCACCTAGGTTTGGAGGATGGGAAGGTAAAGGCTAAAATCTGATGATTCAAAGAAAAAATAAAAAATGATGAGATGATAAGAATTCCAAGAATTCTAAGAATTTTTTTTTCCAATTCTCTTTTTTCACAGTGTCTCTAAGCAAAACAAAAGAATCTTTTACACAATCCTTGAGCTTTCACCATTGCTTGATTCTTCCAACATGACACCAGAAGACTGGGCCAAAATTGCAAAGAAACTTGAGGTACTGTGGTGTGGGATAAGAGTTCATTTGTCACTTAAACAAAGCCAGCAGTGTATCCAGTATGCTTAGAAAGATAATTCAGTAGTGTGATACGTATATATGTTTCTTTAAATATAAATGTTAAGTACTTTACTTAGTTACTTACAAAATAACAAGTACTGCACTTGCAAGGTTTGCTGAATTTTTTTTCTTTTGAAAATGTTGCAAATTCCTTAAAGTTATATAGTTCTTCCAATGATAAGCCATGCCATAATCCCATACAATAAAATAAGTAGAAAAATTGCAGCTATAATTGAATAAGATATGTAATATGTGGGTCGATGTGTTTTAAAATGTTGGCTCAAATTCACTGTCCAAAAATGTTGAATAAAATCCTTAAGTGTAGGTAAATTAATTGAAGGTTTCTTAGTTACACATCATTTGAATGTTCAAATAGTTTAATAGTTGGCTATTGACATAGAAAATAAATTCATATCTTCATGCCTTTCTTACACTGGATACATATGGACTTCAGTAGCTTTGACTTTGCAACTAGTAAAAAAAATGTTAGGTTTTTCCACAGTAAGACATGTTTAAAGCCCTATTTATTTCTTCATATATAGTTAAATTCATTACAACCTTCCCTGGGTTAATAAAAATCAGCATTTCTCTGCTCCTGTCCCCATGTCTGACCTTAGCCGTGTGCTTTTAAGAAAGCAGAAATGCAAAACACTTCAAATGCTTCACACCAGGAATTCATATGTAGCTGTTAGAAAAAAATAACTGTGGGACTAGGAAGATACTGCTCTTCCCCTCCTGCTCTCTCTGCGATATTGAGGCTTTATAGTGTAAATTCCCTTCTTCGACCACACAGTAGCAGAGCACGTGAACAGTTTAATAATGCAGGGAGTGATGCTGAAGATCCAGGTAACAGCCTTTCCCCTTTAGGCTCTCTCATCCTGAAACCACCAAGCTAGGGGAGGTTGCCTCCCCTATCAAATGCGTCTTGCCAGGGCAAAGAAGAGGTGGAGCTGGTGTGTAAATGGAAAACCTCTAGGATGGAGCAGGGGTGCAGCTGGGAAAAGCCCAGTTCCAAGAGAGGGAAGCAATCCCACACTGAACATGGGAGAATTTGCCTTTCTTCCTTACTGGCAGGGTTTTTTTTAAAAAAAAAAAAAAACTAAAAATGAATTGTGAGACTTAAACCAAACTATGTTCTTTTGCATGTAATAGGTTTTTAAGGCTGAAAACATTGGTCAGCATACTGATTCAGAGAGGACAAGTGGCTATTTCTGTGATCTTGGCCCTTCTTGAAACCTACTAACCTTGTTACTCTGTTGGGGAATATCTACACCATGCTTTTTGCATCAGGCTATAGTTTGGTGTACTGAAAGATCTTGCAGCGCTGGCAGTTGTTGTGTTGGCTCAGTTGTTAGAGATAAGCAGAAATCCCCTGAAACTTCCAGCAGGTAACAACAGGTACATACGAGTATCAGTGAAGGAATAGCAAAAGGACAAGTAGAAACGTACAGGTGAGTTTGGAGGTGACCTTATTATCAGGGCATGCCAAGTGTGTGTGCCTACTGTAACATAAGAAGCATAAATTTAAGAAAATCTTGTTTAATTCCATGGCAAACCTCCTTTTTTCCCCCCACACTGGCCCTTCATATATCTGCTTAAGGGTTCTATGAAGTCCTTTCCATGTTACCAAATTACAACAGGGACATCAGTCTCTCACTTCAGCATTTATTATGTGCATCACCCTTAAAACAGAGGAACCAATTTCTTTTTCTTCCAAAAGCCAGCAGATGACTTTATTCTAATAGGATGAGCTGTGTGATTCATGGCTTTGCATTTTAAAAAGTCCTGTGTGGAACTGTATGTAGATTAAAAATATTATAAAATTAGTTTTTACATCTGCACGTGCCTTATAGTCTAAAGGGACTTCTCAAAAACCGGCAAGTGAACGCCCATTAATGAACAAGAAACCTCTTCACTGCTTTCTGCTACGGAAAGGACGACTTTCCATCAGAAGAGGGCACTCTGACACTGGCAGTTTGCCTGTCTGCCACTCAGATTAAATGGACTGGGTTTTTTGTATGTTATGATAGCCCTGGTTTGCCTAATCTGTTCCTGTAAATGGTGTAATCCCTAAAGTAAAAGCGGCAACAAGAAATCAGACTATACGACTAATTTGCATATGTTAACATTCCTGTTTAAAGCCACTGCTAAGCTTTTCCTAATTAGCAGTCTTCTGGTTTAAAAATGCTGCATTAATATGTATACATGGAACAATCTCTTTGACTGTTCCATAATTAGAATTACTGGCTCTAGTGCTTAGTGACCTATTAACCCTTAATTTTATTTAAACTGGAAACAGGAAAACTTTAGGAGGAATTGTGTGTCCAGGACACTTCAATGTATTATGTGATGTTGCCTGCATCTGTGAAATTAATGCACTATGTACCTCACTTGCTGGTGCCAGTGCATTGCTCTAACAATGTGAAAACTGTCTCTCCATCTCCAGGAGCACTATGAAAAGTACGATGGTTTTGTGATCCTTCATGGTACTGATACTATGGCATATACAGCTTCAGCCTTATCCTTCATGTGTGAGAACCTGGGTAAAACTGTTGTTCTGACAGGATCTCAGGTAATGGAATTGATTTGAAGTTGAAGCAGGAAGCCTCTTTTTTTGTTTTTATATGCAAGACTTGGTTGTATCCTGATTATCACTGTATAGCTTAGTAGTGCAGGGCAGGCCCCTGGCCAGGGTGAATGCTCACAGTGCTCACAGAAATCAGTGAGAACTGACGGGCTCACCAGCTGAGGATCTGCCCCATAATTTTATCATTAATGACTTTACAACTCTGTACCAAATCAGACCTGTAGTTCATTATGGCTGGGGCCAGATGCTTCAGAGAAAGATATAAGAGCCTGTCATTGGCCATTGTGTATTAATCGGTTTATATAAGAAGCATCTCTCCAGCCTCAGGTGGCTGCTGGTTGTTAGCTGTCTTTTTTTCCTTTTAAAGCCCTGAAGCTTATTGTTTTCTACTTCATCAGTTGTTATCCTGATTTATGTTGCTCATTGTTGCATTTTTATAATTTTTTTCAATAAACTGTGTACATTAGATGCATTTTTGATCATCTCTATTCCAAAAGCATCTAATATGGCCTGTTTCCTTTCCTCTGAAGACTGCATTTATTAATTTTCATTCTGTTAGCTGGAGATCAGCCCTTTGCATATTGTCTGAGGGGGAGGGGTTGTCTTACTAGAATAGCTTGCTGGAGTGTAAAATACAGCTCTAATCACAAAGGAGAGATGAAACATCGTACCGTAAAATTCCCCTCCCCAGTCTCATAACTTCCCTTTCACATGTGGTCTATTTGAAGTCAAAATACAAAAGTCTAGGAAGGAGTAGGCTCCCACTTACTTTCTTGACGTGGGGCAGTCTAGTCGTGATACATCACAGTCAAGGTTTTGCTTTCTTTTTGGCTGTATTTCTTGGAGATCTGCCTGACATATGATCCAGCAAGGGAGCATGTGATTCCTTTTTTTCATTGCTGAAAGGAGCTCTGACTCTCACTTAATAAAGAGGCAATCTGAAAAGGCATGGAAGTCGTCACTCAGCAGACCAAATTTCTGTTTTTAATCTTGCCCTTTTCTGTCAGTAATAACCTGCTGGCTCAGTTTTTCTATACTGTGAGGAAAGATGGTGCAAGAGAGCTGTTGTGAAGCCCACAGTGACAGATCTGCATGATCTGGGGCTGTTGCTTTTTCTCTGTATCATCACTTCTCCCATGCTCAGTCACTTTAACTATGACTTCTTTCTAACTTTTATGTTTTTCCTGAACCAGTCTTAATATGCTTAATCACACCAGAATCATCTCCATATCGGTTTTTAAGCCCTTAAATGATAAAAGTCTGTTAAGCACAGGGAGAAATCTTGCCATCTGTTGCAGTCTAAAATAGTTTAGAAGAAGGAAACTTTTTTGTCGTAAATCATCGTTACATAAATTATTCATGTATTTGTATTGCATAAGTTGGACTCATTTTTTCTGCTGTGTAGGCTTTACATAAGGGCCAGGGTGTAATTTCAGTCTCTGCTCTTCAGGTGCCCATATACGAGTTGCAGAATGACGGCCGAGACAACCTTCTGGGGGCATTGCTGATGGCTGGGCAATTTGTGATTCCTGAGGTCTGTTTGCCTGGGAAGACCATCTCAGCAGCTTCATTTCTCCCTCTAGCCAGGACACATATACACAAAATATCTGGTAGGCAGTAAGGACTTGCACTTAAACAGGAAGATGAATGGATTCCACTGAGGTAACAGGTGCTGGTTTTGCATTGGTCATATCCCATTTGGTCATCTACAATCTATAAAGCCTATCAAGTCTGAAACATACATTGCAACAGACTTGAAATGGGAAGTTCTCTTGCACGTATGTGGGGTCTGAAACACTTTCAGTTTTTTAACTGAATGTTACTTTGAAATTCTGTAGTTGCTCTAGAACTGATATGAATGTCTGTCACCTCTAGTTCCTGAAGACTGAAGTGTCGAGAGCGCTACTGCTAATGGACATGAAAGTACTTCCATAGTCTCAGCACCCTGCCTTTAAAGATTTTTATGCTGTGCAGCCCAAAAATCAGAGAGAAAAAGGGTCAGGTTACACCTCATTTCACTTCTGCCATGCTCCCCAAGCCAGTTCTCGTAAGACAACAACAATAGCTGACTGGCCCAGATCTTAATAACTGATAACAGCTTTGAGGTATCTCTTCCTTCATGTTCTAATTGACAAACTTTAGGAGCTTTGAGGTGGAACGTAATTATTTATGTGTGGTAACTCTTTTGAAAGTTATCCTCATTTTCACTAGGCCTTTTGTTATGTTTTGGACTCTGAATTTATACGTAACTGATGAATATATTAAAAAGTCCACTGTTTCTTTCCTCTATCTCTGAAATGGACTCAGGCAAATTTTCTGTCTCCTAGACTATGTCTCATGAGAGGGTTATGAAACTAGTTAGCTCTTAACTTGTTTTGTTCTTAAATTCTTAAACCAATGTGTGACAGATGTGCCAACTCTTTTTGAAAGGGTTAGACTTGTAAACATCTACTAGCCTCTGAGTTGCTTTAAACATTTAGAAAACACTTTATAAAGGACGGACTACAGTATTTATCTACAGCATCTTTTAATTACTGGCTTATTCATAGACCTGTTTCTTTACTTGTCTTGCAGGTGTGCCTGTATTTTTATAATAAACTGTACAGGGGAAATAGGGTGACTAAGGTGGATGCTGGGAGTTTCAATGCCTTTTCCTCACCGAACCTGCCTCCACTTGCAAATGCTGAGGTTGATATTACAAGTAAGCAACATCATCTCTTAAGCCGTGTAATTTATGCCACATGCAATAGAACTAAAAAGCTGAAAAGGATCTGTACCTAGTTGAAATGTTGTTTTTAATCTCAAAAAAATCTTTGAAAGCTCTGTAGCTTGACTCCATCTGCTCTGAACCTGTTGAAGTATTAGTACGACTGAGATTTTGCGACTCAACTGCATTTATCTATTGAATATAGATGTGAGCTAGACTGACTTTGACTGAAGATCCAGACTAACCAGAGGGAATGTTGCCCCTGTGTCATGAAAATGCTTGGTCTAAAGATAAAAATGAGGGAATGAGGACTGAAAGAACAAAGAGTTTAATCTCATTAACGACCATGCCCGGCTCTGAAGTCGAGCAAAGAAGTCATTGCAGAGTACTTGCAGCTTCAACAGATTCTCTGTTTGATGCATGTCAACGTGTAAGATGTTTTACTGGATATTTAGGACCTGTCTGAACTGCAAGCACACTGAAAACAGCAGACTTAAAATATGCATTGTATGAAGTTTTTTCCCCAAAACTTTCTCAGGCTCCCTGTAATTTCTGTGTGTCAGTTTCTTAAGGAAGGGAAAAACTACGTGAAGGTTTCAGTATCCATTTACAAAGTCATTAGCACAATGATGTCTGCTCTTGGATAAATGGCACCCTTTCTTTGGAGAGGGGAGAAGAGAGACGCATTTGGAATCTAGCCAAATGAGGAACTGCCAAAAAATATGCTAAAGGACAGTTTTGAAAAAATATAACATGATATTGGGTAGACTAGGTATTAAATAGGAGAAGGACTTGATCGAAATCTCCATTATTACAAAAAAATGGGAACAGAAGGGTGTTCCTCAATTCTTTTGCTAAGGTGCCGTTAGTAGCAGTAGGAGCTCTAGCCCTGTGCCATGCAACGTGCCCTTATGATGGTTTCTACTACTAGAGAAAGACATTCTGCAATTTGGAAAAATAAACTTATCCCTTCCACTTAAAGAGTGGGAATTACTTAACAAAGTTTCAGGATCAGAGTGCTGTGATTGTAGCAGCCAGATACGAACTGAGGAAGCCTGTGTAGTACTGTAGTTGCCTGTAAGACATCTCTCAGGTAGAGAGTCTGCCACTGTTGTGTTACTGTGCTGTGACAAAGAGGATGTGTCTGAAATCAACAGAAATGCTGTCAGTTGATTGCTGCAGTAAATTGGGGGAATCTTATTTCTTGAGTCTTTATGAACTGCCTCAAATAAGGTATAAATAAATTCTTTTTACTGGCTGATCAATAATGAAATCAAGCTGCAAATTGTGTGCTATTTCTCTCTTGGATTTGAATGAGCTGTTTTGTGATTCCTTGTCCAGAGTAGAAAAATGAGAAAGTTATTAAGCACTTCCCTTGGCCCATATTGGCTCCCATTATGTCTTCAGTAAATGCCTCATTGGTATCAGTGGGGATTTCTGTTTTAAAAACTGATGGTGTGATAGGCTCTATTTTTATTTGCTTCAGTTGATTACCCAGTTAGAGTAACATCATTTATCCAAGATGACGGTGTCACTATTGAAGGATTGTTCCATTTTGAAAGAACATAGTTTATAGTATGGGCACTCTACTAGTGCTGCTTTATTTTGTCCGAAGTAATAGTTTGAAACATCACTGTCTGTCTTGAGTTTGCTTGTACAGTCCTCATATGAAGCTTTCGTGGAGACAAGAAACCACTTGGGCTTTTAAAAACAAATCTAACAACAAATCTGAAAACAAATCAAACAAATCTAACATCTTTCTACTTTTTTTTTCTTCTCCAAATGACTTTATGTAATATGTCTTAATCCTCCTGGAGACAGGGCTGACTCTTGCTGATGAAGCATTACGGAGAGCAGCCTGAGGATGTCAGGAGGAGTAGGCCACGTGAAGAAACTCTTCCTCAGGCTTCCCAGTTCTAACAAAGCTGGGAATGAAAGAGAAGCAGAAGGGGAGAAGTGGCAGGATGGAGGAAGTGGGAACCGTAATGGGATCATGGGTTGGTACACAGGAATGAGGAGAAGACATGCTGTTTGTGGGTAGGCATAGCATATAAAAGCAACAATCTACTTCAGAGATCGAGTTGAGAGGTTGAAGCTTAGTCCTCTTCCCTCCCTTACCCTTGCAGCTCTCTTCTTCATTTTTGATACCCATTTTTCACCCCGTTCCTTCTTTAGGTGAGGCTCCTAGTGGATTTCTAATCCCTTAACTGGCTGCGTTCTTGGCTGTATCCTTAGCTATGTTAGCAACACCTGAGAGTCCCATTACCCAGCTTTAGACAAGTAAGTGTGTCAGCTTCCTCAAGACTTTCAACTTAGCAGAGGAAACTCCTGTAAGACGTGAAAAAGTCTAGCCCTCTCCTGAGCTTAGTAAGAAACCCAGTGCTGATGGGAAACACTTTCGTGGCAGAATTGGAAATCACAGAATCACGGAAACATTTCAATTGTGGTACATATAGAAATAACCAAAAATATTCCTAAAATCTCAAAGCCTATCAAATAAAAAATCCTTGCCTTATTTCTCCCATATTTTGAAAATAGGAGAGAAAAGGACTATTCCTATACTTTAAAAACAGGAGAGACAAGGACTATTCCTATACTTCAAAAACATGAGAGACAAGGAGAACTCTTTCACTTGAAATGTGTAACGATTCTCAGTATATTTCATAACTGATTGCTCTCCTCTATTCTTGACTGTCCTAATGAAGCACACATGAAACTTGCTTTGTTAATGTGACTGGACTTTCTTCATAACAGATGCATGTAACTTCTGGGAGTGGTGCACATGTACAGGACAATATGATGAGAAACAACTTGTGCAGGGGACAAGCAGCCTGTGTGACTGTGTGTGCAGATGTGGTACAGCAGCAGAAGGTTAGAGGGCCCTTTTGGGCTCATCTACCCACCAGTCTCATTAGAGAAAAACTGTTAGTTACTGGCCAAGTCTGCATCTTGGTTGGCACTTCTGGTTATTTATATTAAAAGCCCAGGTCATTTGTGTATTATGGCAAATGCCAGCTCTCTTCACTGGAGTGCCTTCAGTCCCCGTCCCCGCTCCGTTCTAAGTGGGTATATTGATTCTTGCAACGACCATAGATGTGTGTCGATTTTTTGATTTTTTTTTTTTTTTAACAAACTGCCAAAAAAGGGGGTCTGTGCTAGCTTGCCTCCTCCTTCAGGGACTTGTAGCCATAGGTTGGCCTGTGCTCCAAACCCCTCGGCTGCGCCATGAATTGTAATGAGTGCTGGGGCAGCTTATATAATGGTAGGGCTCACCTGTAGCCCTGCAGAGAAGGATGAGAAGAAAGTGCTGCTGTTTGTCTGGAGCTCTGCAATCAAGAAAAGCTGTATTTCTTGTTTGATTTCATAACTCGGAATTCAGTCACCACTCCTAAGGGAGGTGTCGCTCTGAGTTGCTGCTCTCCCATTATAAGCTGAAACCTGCATTGTGGCATAGGCACCCTTTGACAGGTGGGGGGGTTTGCTGCTTTCTGATCCATGCAGAGCTGCTTCTCTTTTTTATTTTATTTATAAGTCACATTGATGTTTTTTCTGCACTAATCCTCTCACCATATTTCTCTGTGTGTGTGTATGATAATAAACCTGCATAAGATAAGGATGTGTTTTTTTGACTGTAATTTTAAAGGCTATAGTGTTTGGTAGGTAGAGGGAGACTGGAAAATCAGACTATTGTTTATGTGATGGTTTGGAAGAGTAAACAAAAGGCTTTAACATCTTGAATGCAGTCTCCTTGAATAATGCAATCTATCCCAAACCATTTTGGATAGAGTATATAAATAACCATTACATCTTTATTTTATGTACATTGCTTTAAAAAACTTACTTTCTGCTGTGCCACACCAGTAGCTAGCTTACCTTTGCTCCTCAGCTTTGCATCTGTATTTACATAATGCAGTACATTGGATCAGTTAAACTCTTTACAAGCAGAGGCTGTCCAAGTCAGAACAGGTTACTGTTTTCTGTGCTATGCTGAGTATCCCTAATTAGTCACTCATCCATAGGAAAAAAACTGCTACAAACACCAATAGAGACAGCTTTTTGTACTTCACTTACTTGTATATGAGTTTCCTACTTAAGGGTTTTTAAGGATTCTTACTTTTTTTTTTTTAAATTTAACCAAGAAAAGGAGATTGCTGTGTGGTATGACTATAGGCTGCAAGACAGCTGGTTTATTCAGTACAATGAAGATGCTTGAACTTAGCTATGTGACATAAATACTGTTCCTTTTAGGGGATGCAGTTTTTGAGATTCAGGATGCAAAGGGCATGTTCTAATTTTTTTTCCCCTGCATGGTGCTCTGCCTCACTTATTCAACAGAGTTAAATAAATCTCAGGTGAAGTTGGGCTTTTATGTATATTTGTTTGTCTTTGGCACTTGCATCACATTTGCCTTTTCTTCTGCCTTTTAGACTTGTTTGGCTAATGGAAAACTGACATCTGAGGAGTCTGCAGCACCAAACACGTTATGTAGGGTGACAAGGTTCATGCCCAAGTGAATGTTAACTCAGAGGCAATCTTTATTTTTTTTTTTTTAAGTACAATTTGGAATTACATCACTATACTATGTCTGCATGCATTAAATTTATCTTGGAGATGATATATTATTTGGTAGAGTGTACTCCAAGAGTACAGGTATAGGCCTGGTATAGGTCTGACTTCTGAACCTATCCTCTGATCTCTTTCCTTGGTCTTCTGCTTTTGGCAGTATCTTAGTGATCCATGCCAAGGCAGGTTTACTCAGTTCATTCTTCAAGTTCATTACAGGCATTAGGGATGCTGACAGTTGCCAAACATAGTAGTATGCGTTTGTGAAGTTTTGGCAGGGACTCCTACCTTATGGAGGATAAAAGAAAGCAAGCTGTGATACAATTTTATTGCTATCCCTTCTTGTAGAAGAGGCTGCTTTTAAAGAATTAACTTGTGTGTTAGAAAGTTGAGAGGAGTAGATTTATTGCATGATGCTGCTGCCTCTTAACATCATTAACCAGGCCTATGAAGCTCATGCACCACAAACGCATGGCTTCTGCACTTACCCATATACCTCCTGAAAGTCTCTAACTTGCTCTGGAAAGCTCATGGAAGCCCCTGAGAGCTATCTGGATAAATATTAAGTCCAGCCAGATAGTTTCAGAATTATGGTGGACAGCCTAGCACAAAGAAAGAAACTGTAGAAGTGGTCTGTATTTCAATTCTCCCAATCCCAGGGCATTAGGAATCCATGTGCTGCAGTGTGACAAACATTCAGTGTGCTGGTTGGACAAACATGATGCCAGGCCAACTGCTTGTGACCTGTTTAATGACGTATGGCAGTTTTTAGAAAGAACAAGCAGAGGCTTTAGTTGCTGACAGGGCACCACGACAGGAAAGGGAAGTTCATAAAATCTTATAGAAGACTGCTATTTTCTGTCCTGACTTAATGGATTGTGTAGTTTTTAGTATCTCTGGTAAGAGGGCAAGAGAGTAGGCTTCAATGGAGGCTTTTAAATGTACTCTGATTTTTTTTTTTTTTTTTTTTTTTTTTTTTTTTTTTTTTTTTTTTTTTTTTTTTTTTTTTTTTTTTTTTTTTTTTTTTTTTTTTTTTTTTTTTTTTTTTTTTTTTTTTTTTTTTTTTTTTTTTTTTTGCAAGTGGCTGTCTGGTGATTGCAAGTAATTGGTGTGAGTAACTCTCTGCATGGCTGAGAGCAAGTCAGTATTATGCACGCAGATCTTTTATCTGTCTTGCTGCTTGGGAGTTTCTCCAAAATCTAAAAAGCTTAACTCACGATGGGGAAACAGCAGCTTTACAGCGTGGTCTGTTTTCATTGAAGCACAACGCTCTGAGCTGTTGGCTGCTGTTTGTTAAACCTCTTCCACTGCCTTGTAGGAGCCGTCAGCGCTACAAATGCTGTGCTCCTGCACTGAAGCAGTGAAATTTTGAAATCAATAATGCATGACTTGGCTTCTAATAATGCAACACAAACAAACTATTAGTTAAACAGCTGGCTTCTGGCTCCAAATGTATAATCGGAGTTAATTGAATCCTTGCTATTTTATTTAATCGTTAGTAACTACCTAATAAACTCTGGAGGTGATTAGCAGCAACAGTAACTGCATTTGTCATCTCTCATGTCTGAGAAGATGAAGCTCTGTTTTCTGACCATGAATCCAGGCTGGTATCAGGCCAACTACATAACAACGGAACTCAGGTCAGTGTATGACAAGTGAATGTCTCACCTGGGCTAGAACTTGCATGATGTTCTGTTGGTTGAGGCTTTCTGAGCACTCTGAACTGGGAGAGGTGGCACTAACAGGACATGCTCAGCATCAAGAAGACATCAGGTTTAGTGCTCATATGCTTTTCATATGAGCAGTCAGACTTCTCTTTTGAAGAGACTGTAGTAGAGGTATACAGCTTTGTGTCTGATAGATCATCTT
>NW_020955406.1:231878-267871 GCF_003031625.1 Empidonax traillii | reverse complement strand
CAATGACCAGGAAAGTGCTCTCTTGCTGCATATTGAGGCATATTAATAGATATCTTGTCAAAGAATACAATATATGGTGGGTGGAGTGTGATTATTTCTACAACTCATGCTTCTTTTTAAAGGTTCATTTTGTCTCACACTGGTGGTTACCATGACCCTCAGCATTCACAGAGAGCTGAAAATGAGAAGTGGGATTTTTTTTTTGCCTTTAGGAACTCTTTTGCAGACTGTGATTTTAGGTAGATTAGTCTTTAAATTTTTGTCTAATATTAGTTCCTTTGAATTGACAGGTCTTTTGTGGCTTTTGCCATCTTAAATTGAATTCAGTAGTTTAAGCAGCACTCTTCAATTATATCGCCATTCTTTTTAGGTGAATATGAACAGATGGAAAGACAGAGGGGGTGGTATATTAGCAATAAAACTCCAACTGCATAGTTAGCCTCATGGGGGTTTACAGTGTATTGCATTTAGCAATGTGATCAGCAAGGAAACATCTAGGTTGTTTAAAATACATCTTTCTAGGAAGAGGTCTTTGTTAGGCATTTTCTTACAGTGAGGCAAAAAAACCTAGTATCAACTGGCCCCAGAATATATGTTAGTGCTTCTTTTTTTTTTTTTTTTTCCCCCCCCTCCTTGCGTTAAATCAATTGGGTTTTGGGTTAAAAAACTCAAGGCTTCATTAGAATGTTCTTTCCTGAAAGGTGAAACACTCTCTCTCTTAGGCAGACATTGGTTAACCAAACTCTTTGCTAAAGCAAAAAATCTGGGCAGGGGTAGGGAGTTCTAATCTCAATTAGTAATTCTACATTTATTTCATGAGTGTAAATCTACATTTTTGTTCTACCAAACAGTGCAACAGTATAACCTGTTAATGGCCCTTGAACAATAGCATCCTTTTTCACACTCAGGTAATGACTCTACAAATCTTAAAGGAAGCTAGATAGGGAAGTTCTCGCTTTTTTTAAAGCTTATTCTACAGTCTCAGTTATTGCAAATGGGGAGCACAGAAGGGCATAAGGAGACTATAAAGGCATAAGAGCCTTTAAGACTATAGCAGGAAAAGACCATTTTTAAAAATGCTGTGCCAGACATGAAAATTTTAAGGTAACTTTAAACATACCTTTTTGTCTCTCCTCCCTGTGTTGTTTTTAAACAGGTAAAAGCCTTTCTTCAACCTCCAATTGAAGGCATTGTACTTGAAACTTATGGAAGTGGCAATGCCCCAAACAACAGAGAGGACGTGCTGGAAGAACTGAAGAAAGCAACTGAACGAAAAGTAGTGATTCTGAACTGTACCCAGTGCTTACGAGGGTCTGTTAAAACCGTCTATGCAACAGGGCAGGTGAGGGTGGTGCAATGAAAGAAACATCCCACTGATACAACTTGATTGCAAACTGCTAGTAGTCCCACTGTATAAAGCCAGCTTTACTGACTGTAAAGTTATTGCTCATAAAATAAGTGCATCTGAAGAATCTTAATCCAGAGGCGTTTAAATGTATATCTACAAACAAGATCCAGTTACTCCTGGTCTGAACGGTGGAGATAGGCAGCTCAGTTCTCAAATTAATGATTGCTCACTCCTGTCATGTACAGCACTCCAGGATACTGTACATTAGATTGGTAGTAGCTCAGAGGGATTCCATTGAGCTAAAAGCTGGTTTAGGGGTCAGATGTTCAAATAAAGTAGCTCTTACTAGGATAGCAGTCCCTTAGGTACAGTGTAGGAGTATCAGGAGAAGCTGCAGATGCAAGCAATATTCCAAACCCCAGTTCTTTATTTGACTGGAAGTACAGCTGGATTCAGTGCAAGATTGGAGAAAGGTATGTAAAGAAGTGTCTGTCTTGAAGAATGGAAATCAGTTTAGTTTAACCCACGAGGGCTAGTTTAAAGCAGGCTTTGTGTACATATTGTTAATGTTCAAGGCCTTTTATAGTGAGTTGCTCAACTGTGTATTATCACATGGCTATTAAGAGCTCAAAGCCATACAGCAATATGAATTGCGTGCAGTAGTGTGAAGGAAGCTGGCTTAACTTTAGAAAAGTTTGGCCTTTAGAAAAAGACCAGCCATTAAACAGCCAAGAAGCTCTACCAGAGGGTGACTCATCCTGCTGCTTTAGACACCTGGTTTTGTTGGGAGCAACCACCTGTCTGGCAGAGCCGGCCTCTTCATTGACTGCATGGCAGACCTAAATACCCTAGTCTGGTGCTGGAACCTGTCTCTTCTAACTCTGGGTTTGACACAGCTTTAGGCTGTATTTGCACGTGGTCTGTTTTGAGGAGAAAGAAAAGGAGATTGTAAGAGTTTTTCTTCACCTCCTTGGCATCCAAACTTGGCATTTTCTGACGTAGGCAGTTATTTGTGTGTTTGTAAAACTTTTGTGTAACTTAATGGAGATGTTTTGAAAATCATTGACTTTCAAAAAGATCCCATGCTCTGTAGCAAATACTATAGGAACATGTGGAATACATGGAAAAATTCACATGGAATTTAAGTCAGTAAAAGACAAAATTTGAAAAATAACATGAAAATGAAGACTGGCTTTTATGCTATCTTCTGCTTGAAATAAGCTGCTAAAGTATATGGAAGGAAGAAAAAAAAAAGCCATTTCTGTGCTCTGGTCAAAAGATTCTTGAAGTAGACTCTTCTAAAATGACTTTGTGCACTCTGATCCAGGCTGTTGATATACTGAATTGAAAGATTCTGCTCAGGTTTTACTGAATCACTGTAAGCCTGTGAGGAAACATGTTCCCTTCTGGATTCTCCTTTTTATATGGAGTATGTTCTAAGTTGCTTCAGCATCAGTTGATGGAGGCTGCCCTGTTTTCTTGGCATCTTTTGAGGGGAAAACTGACTGAGCCAAGTCCTACAAAATTACTGCATGCTTGTCCTTTCATTTCTTTCTCCTTTTCATGAGGAACCACTCAGTGGAGAAAGTATCATGGGTGAATGCTGTAAAGTTGCTGTAGTGTTAACTTCACTTTGATTTTTCTCTAAATGAAATATTTCAAAGGTCTTTGCACATGGCTGGGCCAGTTTTTACTCATACAAGCCAGCCAGGTAGGTCATCTGAATCCCTGGTTTCCCTTGAAGTGTTTGTTTTAATTAACTCAGTGTCTGGCCTCTGATCCATCTACACAGTACAAACTTATAACTGAGGGGACTTTAGGTATAGGAAGGAAGCTGGGAAATCCCTTCCTCCTCCTCTTTCTCAAACCTGCTAAAAAAGCCCCAACTGTTCTTTGATTAGTTCTGCAGTACAGAAAGTATTTCTCACCTTCTCTGTATGTTTTTCCATGGGACTTAAAAAAACGTTAGTCTGGGTCTCTCAGAGGTGGTTAATGAGCTAATTAAGGCTCTGTATCTTGCTGAAAATATTAGTTAAGCCACAACAAGTTTTGAAGCTTAATTTTATATACAAGGGACTTAACAGTAAAATGCAGTGCAAGAACCTAGTTCAAGATGCATAACTGTGAGGCATCACATTTTGGCAAAGAAGCTGCTCTGTGATTTGCCCAAGTACAGTTTAGGGACAAGAGATCTGAAATCTCCTTTGTCTTTGCTGTTTTCTTCATTCATGAGGCTTGCTGATCACAGCAAAGATCCTTCTTTTTGCTTTTGTTCAGATTATTTTTTTTTAACTACCAGAAAGAAATGTTATAAAGGTCATCTTTTTCAGTTGTTCTTGTCAGAACTGTGTAAATTACATATTTTAGTTGCATCTTCTAAATCATACACTGCTCACGCAGCCTGAAAGGATCTGAAAGCACTCCTGCTGTGAGCACACTGTAGTGCTGGAATTCATCCAAAGTAATGCCCCATAAAAGAATGGTAAATATGTCTGTGTGAGAACAGCCTACTTGGCAGTGTTCAAAATGCCACTGGGTTAAAACAGAGTAACTGCAGCTTTTCAATAAAGGGAATCTGACAACTCTGCAGATAGCTGATACGGACCTGTAACCTTTCCCTTTTAGCATAGCAAGCGACCGTGGCAAGCATTTGGTGGAATTCTTCAGTGTTACTGCATGAAAAGGAATTTAAAGTAAAAGTCATCTTTATTCAGTTTGCTCTAGTATTTGCTTGCTATTTGATAACTAAAATTACAAAAATTACAGTGGCAGTAGGAGGAGCAAGAGAGTGGAGGCTCGGCTGCATAATGTATTCTGTGTAGCTGCTCATCATTTATATGCCTTTTCTGGACACACAGGTATTTCTGAGTGCTGTGCTAATTGGAATCATTATTCCTTTTTTTTTCAGACTCTTGCTGATGTTGGAGTAATTCCTGGAGGTGATATGACACCAGAGGCAGCCCTAACTAAACTGTCATACACGCTCGGCAAGAGAAACCTTAGCTGGGAGGTGAAGAGGCAGGTAAATATTTGTGTGACCTTGAAAGACTTTAAGTTTCTCATCTACTGTGCTAACTGCTGCTTAGCTTCATGCCTTGAGCTTCTCTCTTGCATTTAAAAGCAATTGTTTCCAGAGCCATAATTGGAACACCCTGTGTTTTTTTTTTCTTACGGAAAATACTATTAGACAAATAAACATATGTAGATTTGGAGAGAAAAAAATTCCCTGCATAAGTCAGGTGTGACCATGACTGAGCCATAAAAATGACATCTTTAAATGGTAGTAATCTAGCTTGGATATTCTTTGTACTGAAAACTCTATGTGGAAATTCATATGGGAGGCAGAACCTCATCCCTACTGAAGTCAGCAAAGATCTCATCACTGATCTTAGTGTGGTAAAGATTTCATCCCAGACTCATTCACACACAGCTAATTCTGAAAATAAGTATTACCTACAGTTTCTTCCTTTACAGCATTACTCATAGGAGTATTAGATTTTATTTCTCTAAGAGGAGATACACTTTATAATACATAAAAAATAGAGGATTATTATTGTAAGGACCAGCTGCTTTTAAAATCAGAACCCCTTTAACAATGTTCTTTTTGTTCATTGGTTGCTTAATCAAGGCTTTTTTCTGCAATTATATAGCTATTTATCGTGTTCCTTTTATACAAGGAACGTGTAGCTATGAATTAGATAAGGGAGCAGCATTCTGCAGGAATATCTGCTTGTATGCAGTGAAATCATAATCCTGACACTTGGGGAGCTGACATCACGATGAATCACTCTCCAGACTTAACACTGCATGCACATGTGTATTTCCCGGTGGTGCTTTGTTTTTATTAAAACTGAAACAAATTTGATCGGTATTTCATCCTCCATATCTTCCAGCCAGTAGCAGCTGTTTAGACAAACAATATTTGTATACCTGTGATCAGAAGTGTGGTGGCTGGAAGTACCACATACTGTGCTTAGAAACAGTTTCAGCCTCGGAGCTTTCAGTTGTTTGCTAAAGCCCTGGCTCTGAAAAATGGGAGGAGTTATGTGTGTCTTCAGTGAGGATGTCAGGAACACGCTCTGTGCAGGAACATGCTTGGCAGGCAAGACAGTGCTGTGTGAAGAGCAGTGTTCTTGGATGTGTTTGTGCATATACACTTCAGAAACCCCCAGCTCTTCACTGGTGCCCCTTTGGCACACTCACTGACCCTGGAACGTACGTGCACCAGCTTGGAGGTTTTTTTTAAATGCAAACTTTAATCTTCTTGCACAGAGGATTATTTGACCTGGGACAGGAGAAACCCTCCCAGCTGGCTTCCTGCCTAGGTGTGTGAGTTAAAACTTAATTTGAGATCCAGTTTGCCAAGGTGAGGCAGCTGAATTACTCTGGTGAGGATTTGATGATGTTTTAGGTACCACTGGCACAAGGTACTTTTACATCTTCATGTGCTGCCCTTTGGAATGTACTACACAGTTTTTGTGTTGTGATATGCTGGGCCTCCTTTATATGATTTGAAAAACAAAATTACTTCTGTAATTCCTTTGAGTTATGCAGGATTAGTTTCCTCATTTTACTCATTGTACAGACCCACAAACAATTGTGTTGGCACAACTGGGGGAGCAGCATGCTGCATTGCCTGGGCAGGAATGAGTGGTAGAGACCAGGAGAAGAAAGCCTGAAAACATGTTGTCTGTGGCAATATCTTCAGCTAAACATATCACCAAACAATAGTCTCCCAAGAGACGGAAGCTCTCCTGAAGCTGGCCTGGTTATTTTAGGATTCTCTTTCAACATGAAGAAGCAAGGAATGTGCCCCCAGACACATACAAATGTGTGAAGAGCTGGGAGGACTGAGTAAGGCACGCAGGGCTTTGCACTGGGTGCATTTAGCACAGGTGCCAATTGCTAAGGTTACCTGTCTAAAGCAATGATCTCAACCTGTCAAATTCTAAAAGTGTGCCAAAGCTCTTGGTATCCTGAGTTACATGGATGTGGGACTCTTCCAGGAGACAGCTATGGTGTTGTCAGCTCTTGGATGTGTTTTGTTTTTTTTTTTAATAAAGGGCATGCCTAGACATAAGTAAACCTGGGGCATTCCTCCTTCCAACATCACATCTGTTTCTTGCAAACTTTCACAATCCTGCTTTTTAAAATTCTAATTGAAATAACTATGGGCTTTATAGCTTCATCAGCAACCTTTCGTGAAAGAGTGCCAGTATGTAAAGTTGTCAGAATTGAGGAAACCAGTTACTTTTTTTTAATAACTGGCTTCTATCTGTGTTCTCCAGATTTCCCAGAATCTGTCTTTTGGAGTATCTTCATTTCATTTTCTTTATTGCCCCATTCAAGTACTTTCTACACATGAATTGGCTGACCTTTTTACATTTTGATTTGGGTTTTTTTTCCAAGTTATGTTGGATGCACCCATCCTGCAAACTGTTACATGCCTGTTTGTGCACTGACTGACTAGTACTACTGCAGACCCTCTGCATTCAAAGCTGGATCTATGGCCAAATTTTAACAAAATCAGGGCTAATGGAGCTGTTTGAAAACCCGTGGAAAGTCACGGCTGTCCACAGGCAGCACTGGGCTTTGTTTTGAGGCCTGTGTAGACAGTCTGTGTAGGAGTCCTGAGGTTTGTGAATGCTGGCAAAAGGCAGCATTTCAGAATATTCTGGTCTTAAGCCTCACTCTGCTCATTACTCGCTATCTTTGTGTTTTTAAGTAGGCTGCAGCTTACCCCACTAGGGAACTTTTGTCTGCTTACTCTGAAAATGGGGGTGTTTTGTTATGTGCTTATTTTGGTTTCTTTGCTTTGGAAGAAAGCTTTGTTTCCCTGTCTCTTGCCCTCCTTTGTCTTTCTGAACGTGCAGTCTTCATGGGACAGTAACTATTTCTTTAATCTTTTGTCTGCATTTAATTAGTTTCCATAATTCCTCCAAACAATTTTCTAACTTGATAGTAAGGTTTTTTATTAGACTACCACTATACTTTTTCCTCTGCTAACAAAGGGTTTGATTGCTTGCTTTTCAGATGCTGAGTGAGAATCTAAGAGGAGAAATGACTGTTGTACGCACGGGAGCCAAGATCTCTCTGAGAGATAGCAAGTTTATACAAGTGATTGCCAAATCTCTAAGTATCAGCAGCAAGGAGGTATATACTTAAATATTTAGAATTAATATCATGTAAAGCTGCAAACTCAGTTCAGTGAACCTAGATTAAAGACGAAGAGCAGAGCTGAAAGAAAAATTGAACACTGTAGGCTTTATATTATTTTTTTATTTTTTTTTTAGTTCTGAGTGTCCCAGCTAACCAGTTGAGTTAGGGAGAAAGGACACAATGACACCAAAATGTTTTTAATTAAAAACATATTAACTTTCCCCCTCCCCCTCTTTGTAGCCCCATCTTGGGCTTATTTTCTTGGCTGACTGGTTGCAACAACAAACCTCAGACAGATGCTATAATTCAGGGTATCAATGATATGAAGAAGTGCTTTGCATTTTTGTGGTCAAATGTATTGACAGTTTGGAGCAATCCAAATAATAATGGGTAAAACAGCTTAATTTTACATGCAGTCATAGAAGGCTAAGGAAGCACTACTTAAGTGTAGAGACACTTGTGGTGGTTGCTATTAGTCCTTCTCAACTGGAAAATTAGAAAAGATAGTATTGGTTATTCAGATGCTCACTTTTCTCTTGTCTTGGTTTCAAGGAAGATGGGATTTATTAACTAATGAATACTGAATGTATAGCTCTTTAGTGAGCATGAGAAATGAGAGGATATTCAGGGGACCTCGGGGGCTTCTCAGGGTGCACAGGTGTCTGAGGAATTGCATGAATAAATTTGATCCAGTCTTGAGGAGGCTGGACTACATGATCTTTTCCAACTCCCACTAGCGCTGTTTCTCTTACTGTGCTGATGAGTAGCTGTGGCAGTAGAGAGATGGTAATTACTATGTGCACCTTAAGTGGTCTATATAGATATCAGGGACTTGTAGTGTTGCCACGGAGGAATAGAAATCTTATGGATGTGAGACCGACAAAATGTAAAATAAACGTGAAACTTCTTTCCTTCCAAGAACTAAATGCTACCATTTTTAAATATCTAAGTGACTGATTTGGACACTTTACAGGAAAGCAGGGGTGTTTTTTTTATGACTTGGATATCAATCCCATCAGAGGCAAAGCTGATATTAAATGTTTAATTTTATTTGTTTCTCAGGAGCTAGAAGCCGCAAGAGATGCATTGATTCCACCTTTGGCTTGTGCTGCAGCCAAACTGGGTGACATAGACGCACTAAGAGCCATAGCAGAAATGGTAATGCAATATTAACAGTTTGTACAAAACATTAATTTTTAAATAGAGCTGTAACTGATGGGGGGAAGATATGCTCCCTGGAATAAGTCTTAGAATCAAGGTGCTTTGACTATTACAAGATCTTTGCCTATCAAGACTGGTGTGTTCTTTCCCCTCTCTGATTTTCAGCTGTTTATATTTTCTTTTGAACTGTGAAAATACAGGTAAATTAAAATGCAAGTTCTTATCTGCTAACTTTGGAACATTTTTAAATGGTTTGTGCTGCTTTCTTTTCGCTTAACTTTCTATATGCATATTCATAGTATCCAGCTTTTGGATGTAAATCTGTCATGATTAAAAAAGAGAACTTGAAAATTATATTTAAGCAAAACAGAGTGCAGTGCTAATTCAGGATTTCTGGCTCTCCCCCTAACTCTAACGTTGGTTATACCTGAAAAAAGAAACGAGCATTTCCCTGTCTTCTCTTTTTTTTTTTCCCCCCCCTCTTTGCCTTGGTTTACCCTGCTCTTGAGACTTTGGTAATGGGCCTTGAGAAAGAATAAACAAAGACAAGTAAAATTAGCAGTCTATAGGCACAAAGCTGCTGTATAGCATGCTGAAATAAAGAGCATATCTGAGGGGGGAAACATGCAGAAGGTGAAATAAATATCTTTATTGGCACTGAAACAATCCTACAAGATTGACAAGCTTACCGATTTGGTGGCAGAATTAAAATGTGAAGTATGCACCTACTGTGAGACGTATGCAACAACTTAATGTGCAGCCATTATTTTTTTAACATGTCAAGGATATGTCCTTTTGTAGGGTGGAAACCTGAGCTGTGGAGACTATGATGGCCGAACTCCACTTCATATTGCAGCCTCTGAAGGGCATTTACCACTAGTTGAGTATTTGTTGACGTCTGGCGCGACTGTTTATGCTAGAGACAGATATGGATCTACCCCACTGATGAATGCGATCAGGTTCAGGTAACAATTTATGTACTACTCTATGTAAAGTTTATAGACCTCCTATAATTTTAGATTTCAAGTCCATCCTTGCGTTTTGGTCTTGTTTTGTCTCAGCAGTCATGTGTAAATTACAGCAGTTGAAATAACACTTACCAGCTGTATTTAAAAGGATTTGACTAGCCTAAATGAAAAAAAAAATTAAAAATATTATGAAATGAAAGCAAGCAACTTGGTATGCATGCAGAATTTTAGCATAAGGTAACCTATTGCTGTCCTCCTGCCAAGATTTTGTCCATAATTTCAGGGCTCCACTCTTTATTCTGAGGCTTCCTTATAAAACAGAGCCAAACTGATCACTCCTTTTGACTGTCAGAAGTGAGAGTGCAGGACCATGGGCTGTCTGTTTTCTTTCTGCCCTTCCCTTTCTCATCAAGACCAGACTGTTTCAGTTGGCACAAAGTATACGGGTAGGTTGACATGTTTTAATCTTTCCCTTCCACCAGTGCTTTCCTGACTCTCCTGCTGGGTGACTGGTTTTCTGATTTTTCCCTTCCGCCCACTCATAATTATATGGGATGGCTGCATGGCCCTGCCTGCTTTGTGGATTTCCTCTTCCTGCTGTTATGAATGTCAGCAGTTCTGGAGTGGTAGCATTTGCAATTTACTGGTCTGTTCCATGTTGTATAGTCCTAAAGAATGGCCACAGCACAGAGTGTAATAGTTATGGGTAATCAAAATTTCATTTTAAAACACTTCGTTTGTATAGCCTGGGGATTCATAGGGCCATTGGTCTTCTAACATGTTAGAAGCTGCAGAAAATAATCTCTCCTTGTTTCTTTGATCCACTTTCAGCTCCTTATCTCATATTCAGTTTGTATCGTAGCAGGTGAGAAGCCATTTTTTTCCTGTACAGGAGCTTGAAATGATTGAATTTTCTTGGTCTTTGTGGATGACTGTCCCCAAATATTCCTACAGCTTTCTAATGTTGACAGGTTCACCTGGTTTGTCAAGCTGGAGTTAGCTCCCTGGGAGGTCTGACAGTCTGGGATTACCATTGGCTGCAGGAATAACTTGAAGGCATCTTCTGTTTCAAAGACCAGATGTAGAAAACTCAACAAGGTCTATCTATTAATGTGGGACTTGAAGTCCTGCGTGGCCACACTGTGCTATTGCCGTACCTACTGCATGGTCCCTCATGGCTTTGTAGCTGTTGCTTTACCTCATGAATGTATAAGCCCTTCACTGGAAAACCCTTAAAGTCTTAAAGCAAAAACAAGCCCAACAGCAAATCAAACAAATAACCTCGCAGTTGAACAGAGGTGGCTCTGGTCCAATGTGAGAAAATGCTAAAGCATTAGATACTATTAGATGTTCCTGCAAATCAGGCGCCTACTTTTTTTACCGCACCCATCCACCGCCTGAGGAATTTCACATGAGCTTGTTGTTTGGATTCCTCAGCATTGCCACTCCTATATTAGACTCCTACTATGACTCTTAAGCTCTTTAAAACTGCACACCCATTTTGATACAGGGAATTGTAAAAGGAAACTGCACCATAACCATTTTCAGTTTCTCTTTTTGTTTCTACTGTTGGAATGAGAGGAAGAGTTGACTTAGAACTAATCTCATAAATGTGTATTGATGGTCTGCTGTGTACTCACACTGCATTTCACACTGGTAAGCATATAAAGGAGAATGCTAAAGAGCAGACAGCTGTGTGTGTCTGTAATTAGATACCCACTAAAAAGATCTCTGCTGCAGAAATATTTAAATTCCACTTATTAAACAGTTGCAAGTTGAAAGTGAAGAGATTATCCTGATGCAGTATACAAAGTGGCAGAGAGGGAAGGGGGGAAAACTGATGTTAATGAGTAGTCAATGCTTTAAACTATTTAATATTGTAACTTTCTCAATTTTACTGAATATTGCATCAGCTTAATCCCATTTTCTGAGAATTAATAATTGTTTAATTGGCATTTAACTGCAATACAGTATCCACTCATCTTAAAAATAGCTTTCTTCTAGTCTTTTATGTTACATTTGTCAGTGGCTTGCCTTTTAACCAGCATGCAAACCTATATAAAGATGACTGATTTCTCTTTTCCACTTAATGATTTGTAATGATCAGGATTTATGTGTCTTCTTAAAAGCTTCTTAACATAGCACTGTCAGCTGAGAGACCAGCAACTTGATCTATGTCTGTGACAGTCTCTTAAATTTTTTGACTTTAAGTGACTCTTTCTTTGTTTCTTTCTAAATAAGAAATAAACTACTGCATTTCCGCTTTTTCATTTGAAACTCTGCAATTTGCTTGTAGTGTTGTTCACTTTAGGCATGAAGCTAAACAGACCACTGTTAATTTAGGCCAGTTGCTTGACATATCAAAATAAGTGGCATTCCTTTAATTTTTTACAGCACCCTCAAGGGATAATTCATTTTCAAAACAATAGAATAATATTTTTTTTAATAACAGAAACTCTCTAAGCAGGAAAATGTCTTGAATAAAAATTGTGTATATTTTAAGTAGTAAAAGCACTTCCATTTACTTGTAGAACAGTGGTAAAAGGTTGAAAATGGGGAGTTGCTCATACAGTGCTGTGAGAACATCAGATTAGAGGCAGTAAAATTACCTCCCACGTAAATATGAATTTAAATACTTGATATTTTGCAAGGTTACATTTACATTACTTCAGGAAATCTAAGGCAGAGTGAAAATCTAACCACCACTGACTCCAGAAGTACACCGAAGCCTGTCCTTACAGTGTTTAAGCATAAAATTCCCACTGATACCATGCAGAAAACCAAACAAGTGAAACTAAGCTGATCCTGCCATAACCATTCCAGTTGCTAGGAGAGCAAGCATGAAAAAGAATGAAGCCAGTCAAGTTTGGATATACATTACACCTGCATTTCTTTAAAGAGAGTTGGTGGAAGGTGTGCACCCTAAGGCCCCAATCCTACAAACTCTTACATGTGTGTTAATTTCACATGTATGATTCATCCCTTTTGAAGTTGATTCACTTTAGTGCGTGTCTGCCAAGTGAAGGCCTGAGATCGTATGTACTGTACAGAGCCTTGATTGCTGTGAATCCAGAGCCCTCATGAACTGGGAAGAGTTCAGATGTCTTTATCTGGAACTCAAACTTTGCTCATAGCGCTGAGGGTCGAACACTGCACCAAATCGTATGTTGTGCTATTAATACATTAAGGTATTAGTATACACTGGAGTTTTTATGCCCAGTGGTATCAATAATGGAACCTAGCAGAGAGGAGACACTAGAAAAACCTTTTATTTGGTTTTTTCCTTCAGAGAGGGATGAATGACAGTGATAGTACTATCAAAAGGCTAACTTAAGTGACACATGCAGAATAGCATTGTTTCTATAGCCTGTGTCTGACCATGGTTTGGTAACAGGGTGGTCTAAGAAAAGGGAGAGTCAGGAACAGCTCACAAGTGACAGTGCTTATCAGGCAGGGCTAGAGTGGGACATGCAGCCGTGTACCAGGTGGTGATGTTGGCCTTCCCTCTACACATTGACCTTTCATTGTCCAGCAGTTCCTCTGCTCTTGGTTTTGTGCTGTCACTTTAGAACAGGAATTGCATTTGAACCGTTCCCAAGAAGTTCATGGCTCATGACATGACCTGAACTTCAGATCAGCTAAACTGTGACCCTTGTGAGGCTTTTGTAATGCCACAGGAGAGCAGCACTTAAAGAAACAATTTCTAAAGACAAATACCTCTCATGTGCCTAAGACATAACAGTATCTGAAAATTCACAGCCAGCCTCTTGAAATATGAATAATGCCCTTGTGGTAGGTACAAGACAGCAGAAGTGGTGCTCTGGTTAGGGCTTAAGTTCCTTCAGAATGCAGATAGCGTTGGGGTGCGAGTAGGAACAAGCTGTAGTGCAACTCACCTCCCGCATAGTTTTCATGTTGAGTGATGGGAATGTGAGAGGTGGTCTCTTTGCTTTCTTGGACAGATCTGCACTTCATAGTCACTAAATTTAACACTTTTAAGTTGTGCTTTACTATTTATCCCTATTCTTCCTCTCCCTCACCCTTTCTCTAACAAGCAGTAGTGTGCAACACTTCCTCTTCTTCACACTGTACCAAGAAATGTGATTTTGATTGACTTCCAGTCATTGGGACATTGTATTTCTATTTAGAAATGCTTTATTGTAAGCATTTATTGTTAGTTAACACTGTTAGTTTCAATGCTTAAAGATTTATTTTATTTCAAGCCACTTTTTTTTCCTCATTTAAGTTTCCTGTATTAAATAATCAGGGTAAATGCTCCCAAATCTGTCTGTACTGAAGATTTATAGAGTCCCCCTCAGTGCAGTAATGGCTGTGTGGTGTAAGTGGGACTTAAAGTGCCTTCTGGAGGGAATTTTGCTACCGGTGAGGAGTAAATAGTTACAACAGGAAGAGAAAACTTGTTTTTTTGCTGGAATCCAGAGATACAGAACCTCACAGGGGGAGCACACTGAGGGAAGATACCACACAACATTACATGCTTTGCTGCCTTTTATCTTTTAGTGCTGTCCCATAGCACAGCTTTGATTTTAAAAAGTGCTTGTTTCATGCTTCGATTTCCCGCATAAGGTGGGAAATGAGGAATACTCCAGGGCAGTCGTTGGAGAGTAAACAGACACTCCCCATGTTTAGTTCAGTACCCAATGAAAGCTTGAGGGAACAGACATGCTCTACTTTTAATCTATTTTAGGTCAAATTTCATTTCAGCTAATTACTGTTTTGCTTAAGACTAAGAATTAAGAAACTCATACATGCAGAATTCGTTCTACACCTCAGATTGAAAAATAGGAAACCATGCCACTATTTGCTGGCTCAAGGAGATGCTTGTGGATGACTAGCCATGTCGTAAGGGACCCACCTGAGAAAATATTTTAGATAACTGAACAAACTTGAAGCGTGTGCTGTTCCAGCAATGCTTTCCTATGAAACAAAGGAAGATTTTTTTTTTTATTTTTATTTTTTGGCTGTCAATTGAAACAAAGCACAATTTTAAAAAAATCAGCCTGCCAGGTTAAAAAACCTATGTTTGGAACTCCAAAATGATTCTTAGAGCATATGTACAGGCTTTTGGTTACTTTATAAACTAAAGATCTTACGTGAAACACACAAGCTTACATAGGCTTTATATGGATAACTGTAAAGTAGCTTCTGACTGCAGATGGAGTTTCCTAAAAGGAGGCAAAGGGATTAGATAAGCAGTTTAATCCAGTTGAAATTAATGGAATAAAAAGGCCCATGGCTATCACCAAGAAAATGCAAGTAATTAAGCACAAACTGTATGTGAGCTTATTTTTTATTTTTAATTACTACAGATGAGCTTTTAGCTAATGGATTGGAAAAGCTCATATATTTCCTATTAAATGATAAGCCTACCTCTTTTTTTTTGAAGTATTGTTGTATAGCAACTTACTTAAAATAGGAACTGTGAAACTATTCCTGATCTACTGGGTCATCATGCTCTTTCTGGAGGAAAAAACCCGTGCTTTGATTTATAAGCCAGATCAGTTATTTAGCAGAGGAGCACTCTGTCACCTCCTTTTCAAACCTAGTTCTAAACCTTTCACCAGGTTACTTATGAAAAACGTATTTTTACACATTTTTGCATCTGTTGTGTTGCTGTCTACCCACAGCAGTACCTTTGGAGAGCAGCCTTTTTGAAGCCCTAAGAACTCGATTAGCTTCCCCATTAACCTAAAGATTTATTGCTTATCTGCAAGACACACGTTTCATGTAAGACTGATATATATGGGCATTGTATTCTTTAAAATACAGGAATGATGCTATGCAGTAAGTAATCTCACTGTTTGCATGTATTTCAATCACTAATATTCCTGCTGTTAAATTAAGCTAGCACTAAGGTAAAGATACTAAGAATTCTTGGAAGAGAAGAGTATGCATCCATTTCCTTTTTAGAGCTGAACTTAACACTTCCTTGAGCTTAGTATATGAATGAGATTTTAAAGGGGAGGGCAGCTGTGTTTACTACATCTGTCACCTTGGAGATGTGATTGTGGGAAATCTGATGTAAGAACTTTCACTGACTCTCTATGTATATGACAGTGCTGGATTTAGGGGAAAAAAATCCTACCGGTCAAGACACACTCTCTGTTTTTTCTGTTCCTCTCATAAAGGCACATACAAGTGATTAATTTGTTACGAGAAACGGGAGCGCACCTTTCAAGCCAGGACGTGGAGAACATTGGAACAATACTCTGCAGGTAAATGTGATACAAGGTGAGGTGGCCCTAAAACTGGGATGGAGTGGGATGGTTTTTCAGAAAAGACTCCAGAATGAAGAACTTGGAAGAAACAGTTGGTTCCCTGGCATGAGGTGGCTATTTCGGTGCTAGAAAAATATAAGGAAACAAGTGAAGTGAGGAAATTAAGAATCAACTCTATGTCAAAGCACCAGTAACTCAAGAGACCTCCAAAGTAGACAGTATTGTGGAGATCAATGAACTGGAAGTAAATACACCCCATTTTTTTCCAGGGTGTTTTACTGAGGAAGGGTGAGAAAGAAGCTGTTCAAGGTGTGACTTAACAACATCTCTATTTAAAAATAAAGCTGCACATAGTGTGTCATTTTTATTGTCTTAAAATCTACTTTTCAGTTATATAGGAGTTGCTTCTATTCTAATTAGTATGTAATAAAATTCTTAAAAATAACTAAATCAAATGGACAAATGGATTTAATCCCAAAACTTGTGAACAACTGCTCAGTGTCACTATATATAATTTTAGGAGGATGTAATTCACTGTTAAAGTTGCTTTTAGTATATAACAATGTGGATAAGTATTATGAAACCAAATAGTTGTTAGATTTACTTTTTTCCAGTACTTTTTCTGACTTAAAATTACTCTTAAAAATTGTGAGAAATTTTCATGTATTTCCTAAAATACAGTTTTTACTTAATTTCTTCTTCTTTCTGTTTTTAAAAATGAAAAACACCTGAGTACTGGCCTTTGAATCAGGACTTGGCAGGAAACCATGAAATTTGCAAGGACCAGCCAGTGCTGTATAATATCTGCAAAACAAGGTCAAAGTAAAGCTTATGTGTATTCTGTGTAGAGACTGGACTCTATCCTTTGAGTAATTCTGGAATTAAGAAACACTAGCTGGAGTGTTTCCATTGTCATAACATGCTCAGAGGAGGCTGGGTAATAGGGCTTTTACCAGGAAGTTAAACTATGCTCTTCCCAGGGCACTGCAAGTGATAGGACAGAACTAAACCCTTGGTTTGTGTAGTTTCCATCTGCCAAAAGGCGAGAGGAGTGGTTTAGGGAATGACATTCCTCTGCAAATAAATTGGCCCTTTACTTAGCCCTGGTGCCAATGCAGAACCAGTTTGGGTAGCTGACCTGTCAGTAATATGTAAAAAAAAAAAAAAAAAAAAAAAAAAGTGGTTCTGATGCAGTTTGTTACAGCTTTTTAGGGAACATTTTATACCTCCATCTCCTGTTGTTCAGAACTGGTATTTTGATAATCATCAGTTCAGATATTTTGAACTTGCATTGGTGGTAGTAATTTTAGTATAAAACAATGTAGATCTTCCAAAGAGAGGGTGGGAGTGCACGTGTGCAGAGGCTGACTGAGGACTCAGCACAGAGTGCTGTATTTGGGATGAGAGGGGAAGAGGCTCTCACATTGCTGTGGGTCAGGAGCCAGGGCTGTGGCTCCCTCCCCGCTGGCAGCTGCAGTGGTGGCCATGGGCAGTGGTGTGGCCGTGGACAGGCATCACCACATGGCCTGTACCAGGAGCACAGCCAGGCAGTGGTCAGGCTTGGAGACAGGCTGTGAACAGTGGCTCTTCCCTCCACTGCTCCTGCAGAGCTTAAGTGCTTCCTTTGCTCTTGCTGTTTTAGAGGGCCTGGCACAGTCCCTTCCACCAAAGTGGACTTTTTCCACAGAGCGTTATTTAGATGCCTAAAAGTTATTAAATCTGAGAAACTGGTGTTTGTCGAAATGTCTCTGATACTTCTTCTGCAGTATCCTCAGATGACCTTACTGATACGCTCATTTCTCCAGCATGCTTGGGATCACTTCCTACCTCCTCCTTTTAAGCCCTTTCTTTGCAGGCACTGATACCTTCATGGCAGTCAACATGTTGGCATGGTCAAGCTACTTAAAGAACAAGCTATTTATGACATCTTCGCTTTGTCTGATTTGAACTGCTCTCCTACATCTCATCTATCTTGTAATGTGCCTCAAGCTGCAATTTTTACCAATCTGAATTTGTCACCAAGGCAGAATTTCAACTTCTTGGGGTTTAGAAGGAAAAAAGCTGCTTGCTTTCTGATAAGCTCTTGGTTCCTGCACTCAGCTAACTCAACATTTTCTCCTTACAGTTCTGTCTGAATCAGAAACTATAAACATGTTTTTCCTCTTTGCTACTTAGCAATCCTCAAACAAACTTCAAGAAAGGCCATGAACAGTAATTTTTGTGTTATAATACTGTCTCCTCATCTCTCTTCTGTTTAGACTCATGATTTTAGAATAGAATAGTTCAGTTGGAAGATTATGGAGATAAAAATAAATGTGTTCCTTTGGCATTGGTGGTATTTCAGAGGGAAAGGAGTACCAGCCAGAACTCAGAGTTGGACAGGATCAGTGGGAACTCTTGTGTAGGAAGTGGAGATGTACATAAGTGCAGCCAACATGATCCAGTTATTAAATCTTCCATGGTTTCATTTGCTGATGTCTTTTTTTAAGTGAAAGGTGTTAGTCTGGCTTTAAAATCACTTTGTTGATGTTTGGTATCTGGTTCATGGCTTTGTTTTGAAATGAGATCTCAATGTTAGTAATCTGTTAAAAATGTCAGAATATCTTCTCATATTGCAGTAGTATTGTCATCTGTCTGCAAACCCAAACCATGATGAGATAAGTTGGAACACTCAGACTTATTCTAAAATCTTGTGGAGTTCTGGAGTTGGTAGTCAGTTGATTTGTGTTTGGTTTTTTAAAGGAAAAAAACTTGTATAGAATTGAGATACTCTGTTTAAGTCTGTAGTTTACAAAATTAAACAGGAGCATAAAGCCAAACCAGCTTTTTCTTTCATATTCTTAGATTTCATAAAATGATATTATATACAAGGATGCAGCCTTTCAGAATAAGATACCTCTTCAGTTTGACATAAACTTGAGGGGTAAGGCTGGGAAGGAAGAATAAATATGTCTCTGCAGGAATTAGGACCAAGCTTCATGCCTGCTGTCTTTCAAAGAAGTCTGTCTCAGCTGAGAGAGATGTGGAGACACTAGCAAAGAGCAGCACTCACACATGAGTTCAGGATACAAGACGTGCCTTGTGCTGGACTTTTAACTTCTTTTTTTGAGGATTTTTGTCTTTAAAAAAAAAAGTGAAAGACTTTTTCTTCTGCTAGGCTGATGATACACCTGAAAAAAAGGGAAGTCTTTCCTGATCACTTTATGTAGACACTGAAAAAGGAGAATTGCTAGAATTGCTGAAAAAGCACAGCTTTGTGTCCCTGGGGAAAGTGAAATCCTAGTACCTGAGGAGGCAGGAGGGAACCCCAAGGTGTCATTTCTCTGTATTTATTACTTCCCAAATCTAGAACTGCATTGGCCCTTGTCCTTATAAACCCTCTGAGACCTGACCAGCTTCGGTCCTGGTCCCATGGCAGTAACAGAGCACGCATTAAACTGCAGCTTGATGCTGGTGGGGTGTGAGACACAGAATCAGAGAGCATATTTGCACTGTCACTTTCTTGATATCTTAGCTCTGTCGTCATCTTGGCTACATCAGCCTTGCTGAAACTGTGAAATGGATACATAATGACTTTTTTTTTTCTGAATGCAGGAGTATTGATAAGGCAGCATGCATAGCATTGTCTGCTGTAAAAAGTATCAGTCAGAGTTTAGTGAAATGTGTTGGGTAGTTCTTTATCACAAGGTAGGTTTTAAACATCTTGGTAAGTGTATATTGAAGTTATCATTAGTCCATTTCATGATACAAAAGTGATGGACTTGCTGCTTAGAGGTTGGATTTGTAGTTGGAATGGTCCCTGTAGTGTAAATTGAGAAGTCCTCTGTATATATTAGAGTATATGAAGTACATTTACAGTGTGTAAATGCTGCAAAATTGAAGATACTTCTGTGTATTTGGATTGCTCTAATGTCATGGAAGGAGACCACTTCACAGGTTTGACCTATGGCAGGGGGGGTTAAATTGCTCTTTCTGAACAGGTGCTATTAGGCAGTTAATTTTCAAGTAAGTGCAGCAGTCCTTATTTGTGGCTTACAGTGGTGCTAGCTGAATTGCCCTGGGTATGTAGGTTGGTAATATTTCTGAAAGTGTTTGTCTTTGTCCAAAGTGGTTTCCACTTTGCATGTGACTGAATGATGAGATTCTGTTTGGCAAATACAGGGCTTTTCTGTCCAGTGATGGTGATGCTTGTAACTCTCTAGGTAGGCTTCTTGTTTGGTTTTTTGTTAGTTCCTTAATCTGTAACCTTACAGTGTTAACAGCAAGAGACTAGTTTTTGTAAATAAAGATAATTCATGTGCTCCAGAAGTGGCTGCTAAGCAATTTCTTTGCTTTACTAATGCTTACACTTTTTTTTTATTCATACTAATTTCTTTCCTGCAGTTTCCTTACTGACCTCCCACTGAGCATCCTGTTGGACCTCCTTTGCCTTCCTCTGTTTCCTTATTGCTTCTGAGAGGCCTTTTCTTTTTGTGATGGCAGTTTTCATTAATTATTTAATGATCCTTTCCTTCATGATGGCAGACTGAAGCACTGTTAAACCTCTTAATACCCCACTAACACTTCCCTGTCCCCCAAAGGCCCCAGTGGTGGGTCATCTGGGGGGTTGCATAGAGGAACACAAAGTCAATTTGCTTTCTCTTCTCGTGCCCAGCCTCTGGGACTGCTGCAAGCAAAAGCCTCTCTCTGACTTTCTCCTCAGACTGCTGCAATTAGAGGCTTCCACTCCCCTGAAAACATATTTTCAGGTACTTAAGAGATTTAATCAACAACAGAAGTGATTTCAACCTAGCAGAGAAGTGAATGTTGCAGCCCTGCTTTCATGGTTTCTTCCACGAGTTTACCTGGCTCAGTTATTATACCCAGGAGCCCATCACCACCTCCATCCCTGATGCCAGCACAATGCCTTTCAACTCCAGCAAGCACCGTTTAAGGCAGCAAACTCTGAACTTAATAAGGGTGGGGAGGGCTCCCCCTCTCTTAATGAGATTCAACATCACTTGATCATTATCAGCATGGTTCTGCTGAAAAAATCTGCAAGCTCACAGCAGAGGTGAGGTCTGAAGCCTCACAGATGCTGGTATCCTGAGGACACCGAAGGTTGCCAGCCCAGCCTTCCCATCAGTTCATTCTCTCTGCAGGCCTGGTACAGACTCTCATGCTTTTGCATATGTACAGGCCTTTTACCAAAATGAAAGTTAAAAATGAACTTTTAAGTATTATGGATTAGTCTACTGGCAGATGTGCAGAGAAATAACCTGGTGTACACTCCTCTGAAAACTTTAGCTCGCTTATTTTATGTGATTCATTTTGATCCTTTCTATCACTTGTTACATGTGGCAGATAGAGTTCATCATTCAAATGCCTTTTTTGTTGTTTTGCTTGTTGCCCATTTAAACCTTACAAATTATCTTGTAAAACTCAAAACATATAGCTGTGTTACTGTCCATATGATATCACATAAATGTACTGTCATAACATCTGATTACGCAAACTTGTGAAGGGGGATTTTTAGTGGTTTTAAGTAAGTCCTTAGGCTGCTGGCCCATCTGCTTGTGCTCTCACTTACTCAGCTGCATCTTGACTTAGCTGTTGCCCTCCCCCCAACTCATTTCATGAGATAAATATTGTGTTGTGAAATATGAAACTGCATGACTTTTTTTTCCCCTTTGGTCATAGTCACACCCACTATGTGAAACTAGCCTGTTGTAAGTACTTATAGCACAGCCCTAATAATTTAAGGAACTGATTCATCAAGCTGTGTTGCTTGCTCAGCTATTCAAAGCTGTTGTAAGAGTGTTCCTTACCTCTCTACCCTGGCAGTCATGTTGAGCCTGTTCTGGTTCAGCATTTGCCTGCTGAGCTAATTGACATGACCCAGGAGCTCACTGGAAAATGGAAAGATTTAGGACCGATACTAATTATTCTTTTTCCAGCCTTGCAGCTAAAGGCGATGTGGATGGGTTGTATGCCTGGTCCTTAGCTGGTGCAGACCTGAAGCAAACTGGTTATGATGGCAGGAATCCCCTACAAGTAGTAAGTGTCCTGTACTCCGTATGGCGTGCTAGCTAAGTGAGCAATAATGCGCGCGCTGTCGGATAACGTTCATTTGGGAAAAGTAAATGTTGCTTTGTGGACTGGATTAGAATTTGTTACAAACTCAAATCTGGTGCTCTTGTGAAGTAATAAATAGTTGGAGCCAGAACTTTTCTCATCAATGTCAGAGGAATTAAAATTTAAATTGGATTTTAATTATTTTGTGGTAACATATTCTTACTTCCCACAAGTAAGTCTTTGCATGTCCTGGTGCACAGGATGGCAAGCCTTAATTCACGTCTCTACTTACAGGCAGAGGCTACAGGAAAGAAGGAGGTTCTTGAATTCCTTAGACAAAAGCACTGAAGAAGGTAAGATCTTGTTCTCAGGTACTGGAGTTCTGAAATGTACAGATCAACATACCTACATATGAAGAGGGGTCTTGTATTTTAGCCCTAGTTCACACTGAGACATCTTGGTTCAGCTGCAGTCCCTGTCTTGGTTTCTGATAGGACTCTGAGTACTTTAATCCTTCCTTGTAGAATGGGGCTAATGTTTATTCCTCATTCTGCCTGAACCTGGAACAGCATTTTTGTGCATTCCACAATGTGGTTCTGAACTTGGTTGGGAATGTAAAAACTACCATAATAAAACACTGAGGGTAACAATGTGCTGTCCCCTTGGCCTGTTGCAATAAATTGCCCCTCTGTCTTGCTTGCACTAGAGAGGCAATGTCTTTTACCAGGCACGATGCCAGGCCTGGATCTCAGGGTGCTGTGCCCCCAGTTCCCTTCCCCAGTACAGCTGCAAGGAAATCACAGCTCCGGGTGCAGGACAGGGTAGTGCCGTGGTCTCCCTCTTGCTCAGACCTTGGAGGCAGCTGCCTGGTTGTCCCTGACATGCAGCATGGATCTCTCTTGTGCTGCTCTCATCCAAAGTGTGTTTCCCTGGCTGTGTCCACGTGAGGCAGGTGTGTCCCTCGTGTTTAGAGCATCAGATCTGACAAATATCTCTAAGGGACATTGTTTGGGCATTTGACCTTCTCCAGTGCTGTGCCATAACTGGTAGCATTTAAAACACTCGCCTTCCATTTCTCAGAGCTCCTTTCTGATGCATTCTTGATTTAAATATCTCTTCTGCAATATATTGGCAAGTCTAGTCCAAATTTGAATATTGGGCTGAGATGATATCCTTTATTTATTAAAGCTAATACCAAATGTAGTTACAGGTTTTGCTGCGTCAGTGGCTATCCAGCCACTCTTGTGTCCCCCTTGAGAAATGTTAGTGGGGACTGCAATTCTTGAATCAAATAGCATTTTTGATTCACTGTGTACTGGGCTTCATGAATATAGGACACAGTTTTTTTGCTTTCCTTTGAAGTTCTAGTGTTTTCTTTGGTTTTAGCTGATATAGAGGAATTAGATATAATCACAGTCTCGAGCATTTAAATGGAAGTTTTCCAGTGTTCAGGATGATGGTGCCAAAAATACTTCAGAATATGAGTTACGATGCAAAGAGATTTCCATTTTCAGTGGAATAGGTCTGGAAAAATTACTTTTCTTTTGTAAGTAGGGAGTGAATGTGTTAAATCCTCAACTCTTTCATGGATCACCTCATAATTCCTTTGGACTGAGCCACCAGTAGTGTAGGCGGGCTGAAGGAAGTCTTCAGTACTGCATGAGAACTGGCTTGGCAGGCTACAAGGTATTCTATTCTCAGGAAGGTTCTGGATGCTGCCTAACTGTGAACATCCATTTTCTCTTTCTCCAGAGGCTGCAGAAGATGTTCAGTCATCATCAGAATTACCAACTCGAAACATTCATGGTGTTAAATCCTTCTGGGAGAGAAAGAAGAAGGGAACAATGGTAGCTGTGCTTGGGGCATACAGGCAAGCTAGAGCTTAGAATGATTCTTCATTTAGAATCACACTGTTTTGCTAAAAATGATTTGCTGATTTATCTTTTAATCACTTTTTTTTGAAAAGAAATTCTTTTAAACTAATGAGGCTGGAATATATTGTCATTCCTGTACAACTTCTGTTTTTATAGAGGCCTTTTGGATATTCTTATGTTAGCTCACTAACAGTATTGCAGGCACACCAAATGGAAATGCTGTGGTGAATTCATACGAAAAAACCCACAGTGGATTGTGCATTTCTGGGTTACAGCTAATAAAATCTCTGAGGAACAATGTTGATTTCACTTGGTCTGTTTTTTTTGCGATGACTTGTATCACTTCAGTTGCAATTATAGCAATTGTGAGTGTCAGTGCAAACAATTGAATCAGTCATGGGCATCTGCCTGCAGTTGTGTACTAATCTTCACCAATGTGTCACTATAAAACCTCACTTGAAATGAGTAGGAGGCAGATGCCATAAAGCATGTTTGTGGGACTGCCTAAGTGAATTGATTGTTTTGTTTCTAATAGCATCTTTCCCACATCCTGACCGGAACATAATCAGGATTGCTACATGCTGGACACATAATTCTTTGGACCGTAAACGGGATCTCAGTATTAACAAGACCCCAAGTTTAAAGTCCTAACACTTTCAGACTAAAGAAAGAAGGCAGTACATATCTTTACAGCTGTGTCTGCCCTAGAATATGTAAACACAGAGAATACTTCAGGCAAATGCATATATTGGCGATGGCAACTTTTAATTTCACCTACAGCTTCTGCAGTAATCTATGGGGATTTTCTATCTGCTTCATCTGAAGGGAATCTTTGAAGTGCAGATAGTTTTTTCTTTTTCCTCTTTATACTATTCAGTCTTCCCACAGCTATTCTTATCATGGAGGAAAGCTGCATGGACTACTTGCTGAGCCTGTTAGTATTAAAAGATTCCCAAGGTATGTTGCATGTTAGATCCCACTAAAACAAGGTAACTGTGCATGTAGTCTAAAAAAGTGCCGTATACACTCCAGTTAAAACAAAACTAAACCATAAAATGCTTGTTTAATATGAAGAGTAGTGCATCTCTTCACTACAGTCACAAAAATTACAACTACGCTTTCTCATTATTAAATAGTTGGTATTATGTTGCAGTAAACATGCTTTAGATTGAATAAAGTGAATACAAAATAAAGTAAATGAGATCTAACATCCAAAATCAGGCATCAAATTTATTATCTTTCTGGTGTCTTATCTGTAAGTACATAAAGGTGATATATGTAGCAAGGTAATCTGTGTGAAAATTTTTACCATCAGGAGTAAAATCATGCACAGACTCTTCTTCCTATGGTATTCACATCTACTAACTTAGCTCTTGCTTTGTCAGTAGTCTATCTAAATGTTGATGCACTGAACTGTCAAGTCAATCCCTTGATAGAATTCTCTACAAGTGACTTCCTTGGCATTGGAATATTTTCTGTTTTTTTAAGGATTCTCAGATCCAATCATTTATCCATAACAGCATCCATTCTTTACTTCTGTACCAAAATGACTGACTGCAACATATATAGAAGTGTCAATATTTTCCTCATACTTTTCAATAAAAGGTCATCCAATCTATAGAAAACTTTCTAAACAATAACTTCTTATGTTTCTAAAATACAGTATCCATCTAAAGTACAAAACATACTTTTTCTGTTGAACAAAAAATGATATTCTGGTGTGAATTACTGAAATGACAGGTCTCAACAGTAAAACTGCAGGAGAGACAAGAAAATGGCCAATCATTTTGGTCCTGCATATAAGCCAGGTAAAGACACAAAAGACATCTCTAGATGTGATCCAGTGAGAAGACTTTTATTTAGAAGCTCATGAAGATAAAAGGAAATTGTTTGGGTCCTGATTACAGTAAGGATAAAGCAGTATTAACTTCTTTCTGACACAGCTTTACAGAAACATATATCCTATTACTATGACATCTTGCCTAAGATAATGTTCATGTAATCTTCTAGAAAATTTGTGATTTGCCTTATAAATAGACCAATATGTTTTAATGGCAGACACATGAAGGTAAATTTAATGTTTATCTGAGGAACAACTCGATCTCTTTTATATGTGTCAAAATTTCGTTCAAGAACTGTGAACCGTCTACGAGTGTTAAGAGAAACTGTGTATAGGGTGCTGTGATTTAAAAAGTGGCAAGAATCACCCACTCAAGACCAGAAACTTCAGCTCTTGATTTGGTGTTGGGGATGAACTTCAGTAACGCTTTGGAAATCCTGTTTTTGTCTTGTTCATCTACAACACCCTTTGCTTAATGCAGTGGATTTAATAATCATAATTATACTTCCTGTGATAACTCCCAGTCTTATGATGAATCTATTTGTGTGTAGTAACCCTTAAGCTTTGCATAGTTATTGCTCAAAAGTAAAATCTTAATATTAGTAAGGAATGAAAATTGTTCCTATTTGTTTCTACTTATTTCAGTTGCTGTAAGCAGCAGAGTGTCTTTCATTAGTTAAAGTATGCTAGACATTCCAGAGGCAGCTTAATTTTTTAAAACATCCTATTTTTTCTCCCTAGATCATTCTTTAAAAGATCTAATACACTTATTTTTGTCCAGCAATCTTCTGCTCGGTAAAAGGTTGCAGATTAAGGAGCTGTACAGGGCCATTACTAATGCAAACACCCCCACTCCATTGCCAGGACTGACTGTGGGTCTGTTTCGTAACTTCTCGAACAGCTTTAACTCCAGTCACCCGTGAGGTCCATGCACCCTTCCATACCTACATCCAATTACAGTTTGGGAGACCTAGCACATACTGTGAGGATCATCTGCAGATCTGTGCTTGGTCTTTCTTAGACAGTACCCATTGGAATGGCATGGTGGAAGCTGGATAAGTTACTTTTGCCTTTTTTTTTTTTTTTTTCCCTTTTTTGTGCAGAAAGGCTTGTGATATTTTTTAGTCTCAGTACTTAATTGGAACATAAAGGCATTTTAATTTCTGCTAGGACACGGCAGTGGCTCCCATTCTTCTCCAGCTTTAGTCTAATAATGCAAGTGATTGGGCTGTAGTTTTCCTTGCCCTGCAGAATCACCACCAGGTGAAAGGCCATGCCAGGGAAGTGCACGAGCTCCAGAGACAGCCTGCACCTGTGTGAGCCTCAAGAGAGACTCGTGCGGGTCTGGGACCATCCTGCTGCATGCAATTTCAGCAGTGACCATAGAACAGCATAATCAATAATGTGGGAATCGTAACTCCTGCACAAACGCTGGATTTATTTCCAGCGTTGAATCCTCTCAGTTGCAGTGATGTTCTGGGAATGACTGCTAGTGCTGGAACCTCTGCTGCCTCTCCATGGAGGAGACGCTATGAATGCCTCCTCTAAAAGTCAAACATTACATCAATTCTACAGCTTTCTTCACTTGAAAGACAACACCCAGCTTCCACTTTGTTTCTTTTTCCTAATGATCCAGCTAATACTGCCAAGGGATAGGGACTACTTGGCCTATGTCAGCACCTCTCTAACACTGCAGAAAGCAGAGATTTGCACAACTAACATGTCCAAGTTCCTGTCTGATTTGAGCTACAGCTTTCCTTTCCTAAATGCAACCACTTTATTTTTTACTGATGGCTGAAAATATTAAGTTTCTGTTTGAAGATCTCTTATAAAGCTTTTGTCATGGAAAGGCATTCTTAATTACTTAAAAAATCAGCATGTGCTCCCTATCTTATTCCACGTCCTCCTGGTAAACTGTTAACATCTGACAAGGCTGGCTGACCCCCAACAGATTGACTGTGTCTGATCGGTACTTGCTGAATTAAATCAGCTGTTCAGCAAAGCTTCAGTATCTGCTCCTTCTTCTTAAATTGCTAAATAACTCCAGTTCTGCACGTCTTAACTTAGAATTACTATACTGTAGCATGTCTCAGTTGTCTCATTCAAGGATTTTGCTGTTCAGCAGTGAGTGATAATGAAATCTCTCATCTGGAACTAAACCCCTCCTTGAATCAGAGTTTCTTTATTTGCAGTCTTCTGAATGTTGTGAGCTACTGGTATGCTTACAAAAAGATTGTGATCTCGTTGGAAGATTCCTCCATTTTTAAGGCTTGTTCAAATAGTGAGATGAGTCAAGGAGGGAAATGCATCCTTTGGTCATAGACAACAAAGTGTGCCCAGTTCCATTTACACACAAAGCATAAACGGACCCAGAGCATGATCAAGTGCAGCCATAGGTGTAATCCCCTTCTCCAGCCACCTATGCTGATCCCTGCATAGGACCTATTACAGCAATTAAGAAACAAAATGCTTTTAGTTTCCAGCAATACAATTTGTAATTCACTGAGATAAACCTGAAGTAATTGTATGATGGGTGAAACCAAGAAATTTATAAAGAACTGATCAAACGTGCACAGCATATGTTATCACAAGCATTGCTGATATGTTTGTGTCTCTTCCAAGTGGACTCTATCAGCAGTATAATCATCTTCTGGACTAGTAAGACTAGTCTCCCCATGATTCTTTTACCAATGTTTTATGACACAGTAGTGTTTGATTGCATGGTTGTAACAACACTTTAATTTTAGTGACTCTTTTAGAAAAGCTACTAATGTAGAAAGCTTATAAGGTATGTAAAGTACTCTACTGAGCCATACAAATGAATCTGTGGGACTCAAATGTTGCCATCTTAGATAGTCTGTGAGTCAGAATAAAATCTGGTACTACCAGATTTATTATTTTGCAAAGTGTCTACCTGAAAATTACTTTAGAAACTTCATTATACATACATTTGTTTACCTGTGATCAGCTGAACGGTAAGAGGCAGAAGCCTACGTCTCAAAAGTGTAGCCGAGGCCAAGTATCCCGAATCATGGCAACAAAATGAAAAGTCTGGTGTGGACCACACAAAGCAGCATTACTTAACGTGGCTCTGTTTGGAAGAGCTGATACAAATCTCACGGCCAAAGGATTTGGTCCTTGATGTCCAAATCTGTGTTGCTGTCTGACCACAACTGATGTACCAGGAGGATATAACAAATGGGGCCCATGCTCCTCGCAGGCTCTGCTGGCAGGGCAGGGGCAGTGCCCCTCTCCCCCTCACCCAGCCCTGCCAAGGCTCTCCTGTTGGGACACGCTCACCGGTGCATATCTCGCGCACTCCCACTGGCGTTTGGAGCTTCACACTGGCACCTCCCTCCCACTCCAGGATGCTGCACATCAGAGGGAGATGTCAGCCAAACCCATGGGAAGGCGCCAACCAACAACATCCTGCAGCTTCGCTCTGCAGCCTCCCCTGCACGCAGGCACTGCCAGGCTTCAACACCGCGCGACCTGATGCATGGCACGTTGCACAACGGGACAGGAAAAGGCTGAGAGATCATTCCCTGTCTTGCAGCAGCAGTAAATATCACAGCAATAAAAAAAACCCTCTCTCAAGCCATGGTATTTATTCCTTCATGCCTTCTCAGCTTCAACATGGGACCAGAAGAATGGTGGCCAGGGAGATATTACAAGGCCAAAACTGCCTGCTAAGTATCCTACGTAGCACTTCCGAGTACAGATAAGCCTCATTATTACATGTTTATGTGCACAATTAATGTGTTTCTTCTCTAGTGCCATTGTTGTAGGTCCCATTAGGCTCTCATACTTGGTGTTCACCAGTCACAGATCCTGGTTTTAAGAGCTTACAAGTGAAATTAGATGAGACTCCATGGAGTGAAAGGTGCTAAGAAAGGGGTAAGAGAATGACAGTAGTGTTTGTTTACATCAGCCGGTTATTTCTACACCTTGATTTCCAATTACTTAACATGAAATGATTAATTATTAACATAGAAGGGGAATGACAGTCATGGCAATTCAGTAGCAATGGTCACATATAGCAAAGAAAAGAATTTCAGGGTGAAGAAAGATGAATCTTAATGGCAATCTTTGCTGAGAGATAAGGAGTTATCACAATTGGAACAGAGAGTTGTAAATTAATCCTGTCATATGCAAGAAGCTGTTGTGCTGGGGAAATTCTCTGATGCTGATGTCTGTGCATGAATGATTATACTTGCATCCTCCAGGGTGTATGGCTTCCTTCCTGTTTTGCTGTGGATCTTTGTGACCAGGGCCCAGATTGGGATTTCAGTAAAACTGGGATTTCAATGCATCAAATTCTTTCTGTGGTGCATATGAATTTCTCATTTCCCTGAAGAGTCAGTTTGGGATGACATGATCCCATCACCCTTGAGGCATCCAGCAAAGATCTCTGTTGAATCCTGTAGAACTCCAGGGCTTCAGGGCAAAGACGATGGGCCTGTTATCTCTACTATCTGACAAGAGTGTGATGTGAAATAAATCACTTTATTTACTTGGACCACTTTGACCAAGCTCTCTGCCCACAACTATGTCACCATTCCCCATTGTTTGGAAAGTTCTACATTCAAGGACATAAAAGCAGAAATATGACATGCTGCTAAAAACTACCAGGGGATGTCAGTGCAAAGTCTCAGTCTGACTCTGTATCTTCAATAGCTTTAACCAGCAAATACTTGGGAAATCTCAACAGATGATCAAATAATTAGTAAATACTTCCTTTCTCGTGGGTTTATGGGACAGGACACGTAATTCTGCCAACTCCGGAAAAACTTCTGGTTGGTCAATGTGAAAAATCAAGTTGGTACAAGCTTTTTGATGGCTATCACAATTAGGCATTGCAATCAATTACGAAGTTATTAAAGCAGACTTAGTGCACAGCAGCTAATCTTAAACATGAATTGTTTGGATGAAATGCTAAAAAAAAAAAGTGATTTCCAGTGTCAGCTTCCAGGGTCTAGCCTGAAACGTCATGGCAGAACAAAAGGTGGATGATATTTTATGGAAGTCAGCTCTTACAGACACCTGGGAAGTGAAGCATTAAAAATTAGTCATGCCAAAATTGTGTTCACTGGCTATTTAATTTGTATTTTTATTTCAAATTAAAAACAAAGCAACACGCAAAAAAAGAAGAATTGGTTGTGATGAGATAAAAATGTAACCATGAGACCAAACTTTCCTGAAATTCGGTAAGAATACTACAGAGACTGTTTATCCAGAGTTGATTGCAAAACAGGACTTGGTGGATTCCATTTCTCATGCACAAATTTCCAACTGCCATCTCAATGCTGATGCTCCTAAGCTTCTAGTGGAAACTCATGGCAAAGTATAATCTACATCAGGGCTGCAGAAGTACCTCCCTCATTGCTTGCAATGTGCTTTTCCTAATGTTTTTTATGGCCAGAGTTGAAGACTCTTAATATCGAGCTCTCGATGCAGAGGTGGACAGATTCCCAGGACAAATCTGTGTGACAGCTCACAAACCATTTTTTCTTTTTGCAACTGCTGATGCACAGGAAATAGCACCCACCGAACAAGCCTACAAGTGTGCAAAGCCTTGAGGTCTCCTTCTTCTAGACTTGTTATTAAAAGAACTGATGTGTTTAAAATTAAATTGAAAATGTGAAGGGGAAACCAGAAAATCTGATTGTTATTTACATGGTACTGCTCGCTGTTGTGCTACTGAATACAGACAGAGTTTTACTTGAAAAAATTCTGCCAAAAAGGAAAAAACCATTAATTTGTATAATGTCATTTACACAGTTAACTTCTGGAATGAACAAGATGTTAAGTCAGAACAAGGAAAACGGTGAAGAGTGGTATTACACAGTAAATTGGTATGTAACCTCTGTAGTGCTCAGGGACATTGAACTCTCTGTTCAGGTAAAATACATGAGATACAACCCCCTCTCCTGCTAAATTGATAATTTTGGATTTAATAAAAATTCTATGCATACAGTGGTGGCATTTTCCAATGAAATGTGAATTACTGGTTTCACATATGCCTATTTTAATGTCTATCATGTCTTTATTAATTTAACTACTGAACAGCAAATCCACAGTGATCTTTCTGGAAGTTCTTGGTAGGGAAAACATCCCACCCTGTCCATTTCTCTACAAATCACTTGATGTTATTTCAGCAGTAAGCTTAAAAAGCTTCCTATTTATGAGGAAGCATTAGGCCATCTCTTAGGGTTGTTATTACTGCAAAGCAAGTTGGTATCAAGCTATTATTATGCTCACATGTGACACGCAGTGGGCTGCTATATTGACAAATGAGTTTGAACCAACTAAAGTAAACATGAAGTTGCCCCATCAGTGTTTGCTAGGAACATATGGAATGCTGATTTCCCAGGGTGGGAGAAAATCCACTTGTAGAGATTTTTTTAAATTATTAATATTATTTTTATATATTTTTTCCCTGTTTACCACGCCCAAGAATATGAAAGGTACTTTACAGGACATGTCAGACTCCAGGTCTGTGTTGAAGAGACTGCCAATCTAATTTTAGGTGAGCATCAATGAGCAAGAATAGCAAATCAATAGGGAAATAGTGACGAAGGTACAAATGATAAGCACAGAAATGGTAAGCTCAACATCCACGCTTAGTTTGTGTGCTGGATTTAAATCTAGAACTGTCAGATAAAACGTTATTGTTCAAGAAATAGTACTTTGAGTTGTCCCATGCACTTCCACATTACCTGTGGAATAAGGTACTGGCAGGAAAGTATTGGGACCTTTTGCCAAAGAAGCATGGGGATATTGATTGATAATAATGATAGCACCTCCCAGGCACTTTTCATAACTTCATTGTTTCAAAGAAGAACCTCCCTGAAATATAATCTTCCTCTCATTACCAGAGCATTCATGATCTTCCATATTCTGCCATGCAAACAGCACACCCTTTTATGTCCTCCCACGAGCTTACCCTTCATCTTCACTTCCTCCCAGACCAGCTCTTTGTCTCTTACAGTCTCCTCTGGCATTATGTCTCCTTTTGTGCTGCACTCTTTGTTTGACACTATCAGGTGACCACTATTTGCTTTCCTCTTCCAAGAAGACTCTGCCTGCTGTACAAGGTGTTCAAGCCATCAGGTTCCATGTTACAGGGTGCTGCTCCTCCAGGTTTCAGGGGTGTCAGTGCAGTCAGAGAGCTCTCAACACCTACTGCGATGAGGCCACCCACCCGTGGTGGGTGCCACAGTCCTTTTCATTAGGTTTGTGCTGACTGCAAACAACTGGGAGACCTACCTGCTCCTTGCCATTTATGGACTGCTATCCCTTAAAAGCCAAACACAGGACTACTGGAGTCACGTACATGCAGCTCAAAAGAGTACAATATAAAAACTATACTTAGTTTGACCATCAATAGAAACAAAGGGCTAATTACTAATCCTTCTAATACACCTAAATTTTCCCCCTACATAATTTCACAAACAATTCTGTTATTTTAATGCATCGATCATCATTCATACCTTCGTAGAGTAAGAATACATTGCTCATCCCCTGTGTAGTGTTATCTGTCCATTTTACTGCTGGGCACCTTTACCTTTCAAAGCCTTCAGCCTGTTCTCTGAGACTCTGCCTAGCAAAGGAAGGTAGTAGGAGGTTCACTTTCTCACTTTTATAATTGAGGGTGTATGGGTGAGAAACAGAACTTATTAAATAATTATATAAATAAATTAAAGGTGCGTTTGCCCATTCAATCAGTAAAACCACCAACACTTATTAAAAAAGAAGTCCAAAGCAGAAGATGATTCATCCTGCCTAAACCCCATACAGGTTCTGGTACCTCAGAGTACCCTGGCTGCCCCAGGCATTTCCCCACTTAGCACCCAGAGTTCTTTCGGAGCCACCCACCATGTGTGTCTGACCCTGGACCAGAACAGTGATGGGATCTCTGGGGATTTTATACATCTCACCAGTGCAGAAGTGGGTTCTGACCGGTTTGGCTGGACTTTTGCATCCAGTTAGTATGGACAGTCAGGTTGTTATTTGGCTGGGTGGTATTGTGGAGCCGTGGGTGTGGGTGTGGGTTTGTGTTTGTCAGAGGCAAGGCAGGAGTTGCCAGTGTAGTGAGTGAGGGATTATATATAAAATACAGCTCATGCAATCATGCTGCACATGCTGTACACATCACTGTCAGGAGTGGACAACCTAGAACACTGTGTCATAGCACAAAGGCCTCTTCTTACAGGGCGTAAAGAGCAGCCTTGCGTCCACAGATTTCCATGGATGCCAAGAACAGAGGTGCCCTTTGAGTGAACTCACAAACAGTACACTCTCCTCTATCTGAGGCAAGTGAACATCCTTTTGATAGCTTGGGCTATCTGGAAGAAGACACAAAATTTAACTTCTGGTTTGGAGTGTGAGAGGGCAGAGCAGAAGAGCAGGAGCTGGTTTTACCAAGATGGACTGAAATGCCTCCAGCCTAGATCCAGGGAGCTTCCTCAGCATGAGGTTTGCATAGGCTCCTAGAGCAACCTGTTCTGGTTCCAGTGCTCCTGCTTCTGGTGAGAGTGCCACGTTCACACGAGCCGTGCGCAGCCACAAGGGCTTCTCCCTCCCCTGCTGCTGCTCCATGGCACCTCTATGGGTATTTCCTCTGAAGCTGCTTCAGCCTCCCATGTATTTTTAAAGGGTCAAAGATCATAGGATCTGGAACACCAAAATTCATACACAGCACTTAGTTCTTTAAACATTCAAAGCACTATATAAACATTAGTGAAGCCTCATAAGATGAAGCATTATCTCTCCACTCTCAAGGTGTGGTGAAGTGACCTGGCTAAGACCATAGGTTGAGTCACTGGCAGAGCAGGGTTTACCATCCACATCTTTTTGAAATGGTGTCTCCTGGCCTGGCTGGCAAGTGCAGTGTGTGGTCAGGCAACGCAGGCAGCCTGGCACCAACAACGACCAGCATCCCCACTGCCACCATGGGGAAACCTGCTCTGAGGTTACCATAATCCCCATCCTGAGGCTGCAGGGTGTGAGGGCCTTTCAGCTCACCCGAACAACACAGCTCGGAAACCTCTATAAATTAGGTTTCATGGCTAGTCTCTTGATATTCAGGGTGTCCTTCCCTGTTGGCCGCCCAACGCCTCTGAACGTCAGGCCCTTCTTCACATTTCTCAATCCTGGCTTCTTCGTCCTGCCTCTCTGAAACCAAGGTTAGGAATGTTCAGCAGCAGAAAGCAATCTCTGAAAAGGCATGGCCCTCCCCAAAGGTGACTCCTCAGGTGCCTCACCTGAGGAAAGAGCAAGCAGGGCTGTGGAGAGAAAGGGGGAAGTTGGGGCAAACCCAGCCCCTTGCACACAACAGGTGGTTTCTTGTGACATTTCTGAGGAAACCTGAAAACTACACTCAAGAGAGTAAATCTGGCAATGAACACTTCCAGGCTGGGGAAGGGCACCTGTGCTGCCCTTCTGCAGGGCTGGGCACATGGCAACACTGCCAGCCCACACTGGCATGTCGGGGGGCTTTACTAGATTGCCTTCTCGAGAGAAAACCGGCCAGTGGGGAAAGAGGGGAGACCTGGCTCCAGACCCCGGGGATGGCACGCAGGACACCAGAGCTCTGCCCCTCAGGCCTGCCCGAGGGCTGGCTGGGAAGCGCTTGTCCTCGCCCGGCGCGACGCCACGACACGCACAGAGCCTGGGCCAGGGCGGGTGTTCACGCCGCGGAGATGAAATCCCCCGGAGAACGTGACGTGCCGGTTTAGGGATTTTTTTTGTTTTGTTTTGTTTCGTTTTGTTTTGTTGTTTTGTTTTGTTTTCCAGGGCTGCCAGCCAGGCGAGGGGGGCCGGGAGGGTGCGAGGGCAGGCGGCCCGTCAGCGGCAGCTCCTGTCGGGAGGGCGCAGGGTGGAGTCTCTTACTCACCTCCCGGAGCCACCTCCAGCTTCGGCGAAACCTGTCGAGCAGTTTCCCCCGGTGGCAGGGCGGAGGGCAGGAGGGCGGCGGGAGGAGGGAGGGAGAGGGAGGAAACGCGCCTCCTCGGAACAGGTTTGTCCTTCTCTACCTGCTGACGTTCGGCCGCCCCAGATGATGGCTGGAAACAAAACCGCCCCGTCAGTGCGAAGGCAGCCTGGAAAAACTGGTCGTGTGAGGGGCGAGGGCAGCATTCCTGGCTGCCGCGCAGGGGACGGCTCATCACCGCGAGGTACCGCGCGGGTATAAAAGGGCCCCGCACGGCCAGGCGCGGCAGAGGGGCGGCCGCGGCACAAGGGGTGGCGGGGACCGGCCGTGGGTGCCCGGCCCGGGCTGACGCCGAGCTGGGCCCCTTCAGGAGAACGGCGCTTTTCTGTTGTTGTTGTTTCGTTCTTTTTAAAACT